>NC_089786.1:53072194-53082194 GCF_040412425.1 Macrobrachium rosenbergii | reverse complement strand
TGTAACCTATAACGAAGTATGAGTCTTGATACTGCTATAATGTATGGTTATAGAATGAACTGAATATAGAATTTAGGCCAAAGACCAAGCACTGGGACCTATAAGGTCATTCAGCGCTGAAACGGAAAATGAGAGTATGGCTATAGGGCGCTTACTTTTACAATGACGCATTTTGGAGTGAAACCTATTATCTATTTCTTCTTTTCTCAATTTATTTCCTTCTCTTGTTAATTTATTTTTTCTTTTGCTAATTCATTCTTTATATTTTATTTTTTATTTGTTATGTTTATTTTATTTTTTGCTTTTAATTTATTTTTCATTTTATTGACTTACTTTTCATCTTGTTAATTTATTTCTTCTCTTGTCAACTTATTTTTTATCTTGTTAATTTATTTCTGCTCTTGTTAATTTATTTTTATCTTGTTAATTTATTTTTGCAATTGTTTATTTTTAATTTTATTAATTTAGCTTCTCTTTTGTCAATTTACTTTTTATTTCCTTAATTTATTTTCTCTCTTGTTAACTTATTTTTCTCTTGTTAATTTATTTTTTCTCTTGTTAATTTATTTTTCTCTTGTCAATTCGTTTTTCTCTTGTTACTTGGTTTTTCTTGTTAATTTCTTTTTTCTCTCGTCAATCTATCTTTCTTGTATAAATTTATTATTTGATTAATTAGAAAAATACAACGAAAAAATGTACATTCCAACCTTGGCTCGACTCTAAAAAAGAAAGAAAAAAAAAAAATCAAGTAAATAATGCGCCGAAGTTTCTCCGGCGCAATCGAGTTTTCTGTACAGCGTATAATCAAGGCCACCGGAAACAGATCTGTCTTTCGGTGGTCTCGGTATAATGCTGTATGAGACGCGGCCCATGAAACTTTTACTACTGCCAGGTGGTGGCCTGGCCTATATCGTTGCGAGACTCACGATTATGGCTAACTTTAACCTTGACTATAATAAAAACTAGTGAGGCTAGAGGGCTGCAATTTGGTGTGTTTGATGATTGGAGGGTGGATGATCAACATACCAATTTGCAGCCCTCTAGCCTCAGTAGTTTTTAAGATACTGGGGTGGACAGAAAAAGTGCGGATAGAAAAAAGTGCGGACAGAAAAACTGCGGACAGAATAAAGATCGTACAGAAAACGTGCGGACAGAAAAAATTGCGGACAGAAAACGTGCGGACAGGAAAAAGTGCGGACAGAAAAAAGTGCGGACAGGAAAAAGTGCAGACAGAAAAAAGTGCGGACAGGAAAAAGTGCGGACAGAAAAAAGTGCGGACAGAAAAAAGTGCGGACAGAAAAATTGGGGACAGGAAAAAGTGCAGACAGAAAAAAGTGCGGACAAAAAAGTGCGGACAGGAAAAAGTGCGGACAGGAAAAAGTGCGGACAGGAAAAAGTGCGGACAGAAAAAAGTGCGGACAGGCAGACAAAGCCTTCAAAATAGTTTTCTCTTCAGAAAACCAAAACAAACCCACCCAAAGCGGCAACGGAATCCCCTTGGCAGAGTGACAATAAATAAAGAGCAAACTTCCACATTCACTTCACGTAGCAATGTGGTCCTTCCGAATTTGCACAAAGCCCCCACGCTATAAGGAAACTCCATTAGAACTGGTTCCGACACCGGAGGCTGACGAAGTAGCCTGCTAGTCCTAACATCTCTCTCTCTCTCTCTCTCTCTCTCTCTCTCTCTCTCTCTCTCTCTCTCTCTCTCACTCTGTGTTACAACAATCTACAAGATCTGATACCACAGCTCTCTCTCTCTCTCTTTGAGCGACTTAGGCTACAGCAATCTACCCGAGTAGCACAACTCTCTCTCTCTCTCTCTCTCTCTCTCTCTCTCTCTCTCTCTCTCTCTCTCTCTCTCTCTCTCTCTCCCAAGGGGATTCACACTAATGAGGAACCGTTCTCTGCACTGTCTTTAATTCTTCCCTCTAATCACTTCTCTGCCTCGTCCCGTTTTCCGAAGGGGGAATTACTGAGAGAGAGAGAGAGAGAGAGAGAGAGAGAGAGAGAGAGAGAGAGAGAGAGAGAGAATATCCTTCGATTAAAAGCAAACAAGAAATGAGAGTGAGAAGATAGTTTTCGATAAAAAGGAAAAAGTTTCCAAGAATCGGAGAGAGAGAGAGAGAGAGAGAGAGAGAGAGAGATTATCCTTCGATTAAAAGCAAACAAGAAATGAGAGTGAGAAGATAGTTTTCGATAAAAAGGAAAAAGTTTCCAAGAATCGGAGAGAGAGAGAGAGGGAGAGAGAGAGAGAGGGAGAGAGAGAGAGAGAGAGAGAGAGTGAGAGAGACTTTTCCTCGCCACAGTTAAATGTCCTTTATAAGCGATAAGCCTTTTTAAAAGTCCCGTGTTGCATATCAAAAGAATTACTTTCCTGGAAAAGGAACCACAACATGAGTTGGGATCTCGATAATTATTTCTAAAATAGGAGGAAGTTTGACGTTGGATTTTTGCGTTGGGGGGTTGGGGGGGGGAGAGAGAGAGGAGGATTAAACGTGGATTAACGACTGAGAATTCCTTTTTGCTTTGAAGAAGGCGTTCTCTCTCTCTCTCTCTCTCTCTCTCTCTCTCTCTCTCTCTCTCTCTCTCTCTCTCTCTCTCTCCCCTGTTTCTTGGAAACCGTTGGCTTTTTGTCGAAGGCTATTTTCTCTCTTTCTCTCTCTCTCTCTCTCATTTCTTGTTCCCTTTCAATAGAAGGATATTCTCTCTCTCTCTCTCTCTCTCTCTCTCTCTCTCTCTCTCTCTCTCTCACCCACCTAATTGGAAAATAAAAATATTTCTCATCCATGTAGCGGGAAAAACATAAATATTTCTCTCTCTCTCTCTCTCTCTCTCTCTCTCTCTCTCTCTCTCACACACACACACACACACACGATCAAACACAAATACACACTCACGCAAACGCCAGCAATCTGAAAATGCCCACTGAACTGATACCTTGCCCAATACCCAAAGGAAAAATAAAGAAAACGGATTTAAAATTAAATTTCTCCCCTCATCCTTCCCAGGGCGCACTCGACTCCCTTTCAACACTTCCAAATTATTCACCTTTTTCATCGCCTCATTTCCATTCTCGCCACATGTACAGACCACCTTAAGATCTTATAATCCGTCCTTTCGCCATATCCTAAGATCATAATTTTAACAATAATTTTCCTGTATGATCTAGATGGACGAGACCAACCTATATAGAAACAAGTAAAAAATGCGCCGAAGTTTCTTTGGCGCAATCGAGTTTTCTGTACAGCCGCTACAGCGTATAATAATCAAGGCCACCGAAAATAGATCTATTTTTCGGTGGTCTCGGTATAATGTTGTATGACCCGCGGCCCATGAAACTTTATCCACGGTCCGGTGGTGGCCTATCCTATATCGCTGCCAGAAGCACGATTATGGCTAACTTTAACCTTAAATAAAATAAAAACTACTGAGGCTAGAGGGCTGCAATTTGCTATGTTTGATGACTGGAGGGTGGATGAGCAACATAACAATTTGCAGCCCTCTAGCCTCGGTAGTTTTTAAGATCTGAGGGCGGACTGAAAAAAGTGCGGACAGAAAAACTGCGGATAGAATAAGTGCGGAAAGAAAAAAGTGCAGTCAGAAAAGGGTGCGGACAGAAAAAGTGCGAACAGAAAAAAGTGCGAAGAGAAAAAAGTGCGGACAGAAAAGAGGGCGGACAGAAAAGGTGCAGACAGAAAAAAGTGCGGACAGGAAAAAGTGCGGACAGAAAAAAGTGCTGACAGGAAAAAGTGCGGACAGAAAAAAGTGCTGTCAGGAAAAAAGTACGAACAGAAAAAGTGCTATCAGAAAAAAGTACGAACAGAAAAAGTGCTGTCAGAAAAAAGTACGAACAGAAAAAGTGCTGTCAGAAAAAAGTACGAACAGAAAAAAGTGCTGTCAGGAAAAAAGTACGAATAGAAAAAGTGCTGTCAGAAAAACTACGAACAGAAAAAGTGCGGCCTGACAGACAAAGCCGGCACAGTAGTCTTCTTCTACGGAAAACAAAAACAAAAACAAAAAATATAAAGGGATAACTAATGATTTCCAAGAAGAGGAATAATCAATAACGAGAAAACGGAAGTTGAAACCTCGTTCTCCCATTGGCATTTTCCCGACCCAGAGCAGGACGCTGGAAAATTCCATTCGCCGAACTTCACGCCGAGACGACTCGTGACAAAGGTCGTCCAGTTGGGTTATTGGAAGTTTTTTTTTTTTTTTTTTTGGGGTGGGGTGGGGAGCGAGAGGGGGGGTGAAATTCGTTGGAGCAAGACGGGTTCATATAGGTGAAAGTTTACAAAGACAAAGAAATAAGATATTACAGTTAGGTGGTCAGGAATCATACACAAAAATTTGCAATAAACAAGTACGCCACACATGCATAATTGTATATATATATATATATATATATATATATATATATATATATATATATATATATATATATATATATATATATATATATATATATATATATATATATATGTGTGTGTGTGTGTGTGTGCGTGTTATATATACAGTAACACAAGTAACACGCCGGAACTCTCTCCCGGCGATCACTTCTGCGCAAATACTTTCGGACTTTGACGTCTAGACATTGTGGCACTGGACCCCGGATGAAGCGAAGGATTAAAATGAGAGAACGCCCCTCGCTGGCGTCGCTTCTAGTGAGCAATAGATGTGGAGTGAAGATATATGCATATAAATGTGTGTTTATGTGTATATGTGCGTATGTGGTCATTCTTTCTAGATGTGGGTTAATGTGTGGACACTTTTGTCGTAAAGTTTCTATGGATTGGATGGGTTGATGTATGTATGTATATGTATGTATGTATATATATATACACATATATACAACATACAAACATAATCACATCCTGTCATTTCCATTCATGCACATTTCTGCAAGCAATGTCTTTGCTTGCCATGTACCTCTCACTGAAAATGACCCAGTCATGTACCCTTCTCTGTAAATAGACACATCTCGGCAAATAGCTACAAACAGTAGTCACGTCCCCGTTCCCTGTTGTAGTCTCGTATATATAACTCGTCACTCTAAAACCCACGAATCATGTACCAAATCTCCTCAAAAGGTATAAACAATAGAAGTGCAAAGAAATCCGCTTTATCTCACTCGCTGACGTCATGTTTGCGTCGGGGGAAACCAGTACAAGCCCTGACAGTGTAATGTCCTTGACGACGAATGTACCCAATTCTATACAGTCTAGATTATCCAGACATCTCGATTCCACTAGGAAAAATAATGTCCATTCCCCGAGGGAAAATAATGTCCATTCCCCGAGGGAAAATATGTCCATTCCCCGAGGGAAAATAATCTCCATTCAAAAGAGGGAAAATAATCTCCATTCCAAGAGGGAAAATAATCTCCATTCCATGAGGAACAATAATCTCTATTCCATGAGTGAAAATCATCTCCATTCCATGGGGGAAATCTCCACTCCATGAGGGAAAATAATCTCCATTCCATGAGGAAAAAAAATTTCTATTCCATGAGGAAAAATCATCTCCATTCCATGGGGGAAATCTCCACTTTATGAGGGAAAATAATCTCCATTCCATGAGGGAAAATCATCTCCATTCCATGCGGGAAAATAATCTTCATTTTATGAGGGAATATAATCTCCACACCATGAAGAAAAATCATCTCCATTCCGCAAGAGCAATTCTCCATTCCATCAGTAAGAAATGTCCCTGAATTCCAACGAGCTCTGTACATAAGCGAAGCGGACGCGAGGAAGCTAATGTGACTTTCAAATGCTGCGTCAATAAAACCCAAATTGCAACTTTCTTATCATGAAGTTTGGGGAAGAGGAGAAGACGTTTCCAATGCATAGAATAACGCGGACTCAGATATATACATGTATACATATACGTATACAAACGGAAGCAGTAGGGCGCTGGGAGAAATGTAGATTGTTTGTCTCTAGGCAGGATAAATTCAGCAGAATAAATGGCTCTCAACTTCCATCTTGAACTGGTGCTATCAGTGGTATACCACTGGGCTTGCATTTGCATCACCCACTGCTTAAATCCGCCCCTAAATCGACCTTGATGTGAATAAGCACCAGAGTCAGTTGAAGTCAAGATAGGGAATGGGGCTAGCAACCTCACCCCTTGATGACTTGTATGTATCGCTGTATGTGAGCAGATGTACAAAGAAACACGCATGCGCAAATGAGAGAGAGAGAGAGAGAGAGAGAGAGAGAGAGAGAGAGAGAGAGAGAGAGAGAGAGAGAGAGGTAGTTAAATCTGAGATATAGAGATGTTCAATACAAGGGGTAAAGACTGCAATGAGAGAGAGAGAGAGAGAGAGAGAGAGAGAGAGAGAGAGAGAGAGAGAGAGAGTCAAGTCACCCTGAAAGGAAACTCATCAAGCATCCATAGACTCTTCTTCCAATACAAGAGAGAGAGAGAGAGAGAGAGAGAGAGAGAGAGAGAGAGAGAGAGAGAGAGAGAGAGAGAGAGAGAAACCTGCAATATCCTCTTCCAATCTGACGCAAAGAAAGAAAATACGGAAAGAAATTAACACAAAGAACATGGGAGCAATCTTTAGCATACACAGATTGCTTCCAGATTCGACAGAATTTCTAGGAAGGACTGAAGGGGAAAAAAAAAAAAAAATCGCCTAGCTTCCCCTGATTGGACACAAAACGATGTTTCTTCACTACAATGGTCAGTTCTATAGGAGGTATCCCGGTTTCTGGGGGAATGTCGTGATCTTTTGTTTACTAAAAGGCCCTCTTCATTCACCTGTCAAACTGTCTATCTATCTATTCAACAATCTATCTATCTTACTTTCCATCCACCTATATATCTAAAGGCCTTCTTCATCTATTTATCTATTTATATCTCTATCTATTTCTGTATCTAGATTCAGCAGGTTAAAACTAATTATACATTTATTTAATAAACCCCTATCTATCTATCTATCTATCTATCTATCTAGATCCAGCTGGTTCAAGTCCAAACTTTACTTTAATGACACAGGATTTTTAAGAATTACGCCTACACAATACTACTGAGATAAATGACAAAATTATACATTCATGATATAAACAAATACTCTTAAAATATAGAAAAAATAATTATTATTGTATAACAAAAACTAAAACTAATAGCAATTAGTTGCAACAAATAACATCAACATGACCGAAAACAATAATGTTCATTAAAACCAATTACGCATTCCTTACTTCATTTTTCCATTTAATATATAATTTATATATATTTCCTCCTATCACCTTCATAACACTTGGAATCTAGCCAGATACAACAACGTTTCCCTGGGTACTAATGGTTTCTGCGGAAGGCGTTTCTCAGAGCGTTATGTCCGAGCCAAATGAGACTTCCTTTCCTGGAAGTAGTCTCTGCAATTATGAACAATTATACTACAATGAAGAGCATACAACACACAGAAATAATAACCACAAATTTACAGAGTAAAATATTCATTTAATCACCGGTAAATTGCCTTTTGTTTTTAAGCTCGGACACAAGTCCCGCCCCCACGGCCATTCCAAAGTTACCAGACACCTCTTGATTTCTTGGGAAGATATGTGGTAATTGTATCATTAGGCAAGCATGGGTCATCAAACACTTACGCGATATTCCTTTAAAGGGGGTTTAAGGGAAGAAATCCCGTAATTATTTTAGTTAAAAGCGTTTATATGAAATTACAAGGGCAGCATTCCGAGAATCATACGCAAGCCACGCCCCTTTCGTCATGTAAAAAAACTAGTTGCCAGATATTTCTCGAAAGAATGAAGAAATGAGGTCATGAAATTTGGGCTACATGGCCAAGTGCAGGTGCTAAGGAGGTCATTCAGCATAATCATAGCAATGCAGAGATGAATTCAAATCATCAAAAAATTACAATTATCGAAGAATCACAAAGGCAATCACGCACTAGTGCTTAAAACTTATTTATATCATTCTCACATACATAAATTTAAATATTATATATATAAATTTTTAAAAATTAATCCAAAAAAGGTCATAAATAGCTCTTTCTTGTACAGAGATCCCAGTCCACAATGTTAAGCAATTAAGGCACTGAGTGGCTTTCTACTTCAACGTTCCTTTACACCAACATCACTAAAATTATTAATATGCAGTCTGCTCAAACTGGGCGCCGAGATTCAGGCACTTTACACTTTTAAACTTACTTATGCTGCTGCACTGCCTTCCAGGAACACTTTAATACTCCGTTTATAAGAATTTACGCCTAATGAGCTTACAAAGATAGTTGGTGCATTTGGACAGCAGGGCAGAAAATCCCAAATTAAGTGAGGATATAAAGAGGTGAAGCATTTGCTCGGTAATTTCCGACGCTAGTGGCAAGTTTGTCGTAATTACTGAATGTTAATTGGGTTTTGGAATACACTAGTGTTAGTAGTAGTATCAGAAGATTTTATTTTTTTTACTGAATGTTAATTGGGTTGTGGAATAAACCAGTATTAGTAGTAGTATCAGAAGATTTTATTTTATTACTGGATGTTAATTGGGTTGTGGAATAAACCAGTATTAGTGGTAGTATCAGAAGATTTTATTTTTTTACATTTTTTTGGAGCTGACGTTAAATTCCTTCAGCTGATATCACTGAGGCTAATTCTGATTGGTGGAAACCAGTCCTACTCATTTACTCACCGCAGGTTACACTGGCCAATCAGAACCAAGATAAAAACTGGAGCAACAGATAAACAAGTAAAAAATGCGCCGACGTTTCTCCGGTGCAATCGAGTTTTCTGTACAGCCGCTACAACATATAATCACGGCCACTGAAAAAATATCTACCTTTCGGCGGTCTCGGTATAATGTTGTATAAGCCACGGCCCATTAGACTTTCACCACGGCCCGGTGGTGGCATGGCCTATATTGCTGCCAGAGGCACGATTATGGATAACTTTAACCTTAAATAACATAAAAACTACTGAGGCTAGAGGGCTGCAATTTGGTATGTTTCATGATTGGAGGGTGAATGACCAACATACCAATTTGCAGCCCTCTAACCTCAGTAGTTTTTAAGATCTTGGGGCGGACAGAAAAAGTGTGACCAGCCAAAGCAGGCACAATAGCTTTCTTTTACAGAACACTAAAAAACTGTCGCAACAAATACAAAAAAACTTAGCAGTTACGAATATTAGCAATAAATATCACTACCAATACCCTAAGTTCCCGCACAAGTAAAGGGTTATACCAACATCAACAATCACTTTAGGAACAGTAATAACAAACAGCAACTATGGCCAAAATAACGTAGGTTATGAAGGCAATTACAGCCATAACAAAAAAACATAAACAAAACGTTCCTTAGCAAACACCTGACATTCACCCAAATCTCCCAGAAGTTGCCAGACATTCCTACAAGACAACTCTTCTCGTCCCCGGAGCAAAATACTCCTTCTCTTTCCCGCAAAGGAACTGCAAAATGAACCCCATGCAGAGGTTCTGTCCTTGGAGGCCACTGACCCCCCCTCCCCCTTCCCCCACCCCAAAAAAGGAAGGGGGGAAGTCTTCTCTCTTCCTTCAGCCCGTGGGAGGAAAATATGCAAGCAAGATAAAGTAAAAGTGGAAGGGTAAGATTCGTCCATAAATATTCCGATATGCAAGGGAGAAGGGGAGGGGAGAGAGAGAGAGAGGGAGAGGGGGGATATAATGGAGGGGTTGTCTAGGGGGAGGGGTAGGGGGGGGATGGGAAGGCGATAAGCCTTCTTGGCGAGAGTGGAAACGGGCGATTGTTGAGTAAGAATAGAGAGAGAGAGAGAGAGAGAGAGAGAGAGAGAGAGAGAGAGAGAGAGAGAGAGAGAGAGAGAGAGAGAGAGAGATAGAATGTTGATTAAATCTAAGGCACATGGATGTGCGATACAATGGCAACAGAGAGAGAGAGAGAGAGAGAGAGAGAGAGAGAGAGAGAGAGAGAGAGAGAGAGAGATTTCCCAATACTGATTACATTGGACGGGTCATTAAAATATATTGCTAC
>NC_089786.1:53049694-53067194 GCF_040412425.1 Macrobrachium rosenbergii | reverse complement strand
ATATATATATATATATATATATACATATATATATATATATATATATATATATATATATATATATAGAGAGAGAGAGAGAGAGAGAGAGAGAGAGAGAGAGAGAGAGAGAGAGAGAGAGAGAGAGAGAGAGATTTATATATACATGCATACTACAAATATACATAAATACATACACACACACACACACACACACATATATATATATATATATATATATATATATATATATATATATATATATATATATAACTGTGCAGTGATATAACATTTCCATGCCAAATATTTCTTCTCTCTCTCTCTCTCCTCTCTCTCTCTCTCTCTCTCTCTCTCTCTCTCTCTCTCTCTCTCTCTCCATCTGACCTTCTGACCTACATAAACTATAAAAAAATAAAAAAAAAATTAAAACTAGGTCAGGACGCCAACAGCGGAATTTTAATTTTTCCGACTTCAGACCAAAATATGCCAAATTTTGTTAGGTTTTTTCATAACATGAAAGAGAAAGCCATGAATTCCTTTATTAAATTTTTGTATTATATATATTTCTCTTCTGGGATACGTTCCTCGGACGGCAAGTCACGAAAAATCAAATAAAATAAATATTCATAAGTATTTTTCCCCGAAATTGGATGTGTGTAGTGCGAGTATAGAAAACGGGAATGGCGAATATACGTTTTATATATTTATCAGATGTCATTACTGAAAGCTGAACTTTTTAAGATATTTATTAACACAATATCTGACTGTATCCTATATACTTTAACGTAATGAATTCCCAGGAAATATTATATGCGAGAATTTTCTTTATCTATCTATCTATCTATCTATCTATCTATCTATCTATCCATATTTCTATATATCTATATATTTAACTATCTACATATGTACCTATCTATTTATCAAAGGTCAACCTTACCTCTAGACAAATCTAAAAATCCTATGTTTTATCTAGGAAATATTAAATGCTTCTATCTTATCGATCTATCTATCTATCATATTTCTATATATCTATATATTTACCTATTTACATATCTCCCTATCTTAACTTTATCACATACACAAATGTTCTGTGCATTAGTAGAATAACCAAAAGGACCTCATTCAGATTGGATGGTATCTAATGGAGTATTTATTCAGAAAAAGTTACAAGCATTCTTCGACAAACAGTCCACATTAGATACCATCCAGGTTGAATGAGGTCCTTTTGGTAATCTACCTATCTATCTGTTTATTAAAAGTCAACCTTACTTCTAGACAAATTTAATAAAATTTGTAATAAAAAAATGGATAATATCTATCTATCATATACCTATACACTTATATATTTACCTATCCACATATCTACTTATCTATTTATCAAAAGTCAACCTTACTTTTAGACAAATTTAATCAAAGTTGTAACATAAAATTTAAATAAAGTCAGATTCCACTGCACAAACAAAACTTGCTTGAAAATCCAGTAATTCGTTGAACCAACAGTTAAATAATTATGCTTCTGATAATCAATTTTCGCGAGATAAAACTGTCCTTGTCCATATTCAAACGACAAAAATCAATGTACCTACGTTTTACAAATTCCCTTTCCTCGTTCAGAACTGAAATGCATTCATTCTACATTGCAGTTCTAAATAAATAAAAAAATTCACTCACATAATTATTACGTGTGTCAAATAAAATGACACCAGATGAATATAATATATATATATATATATATATATATATATATATATATATATATATATATATATATATATATATATATATATATATATATATATATATATACACACACACATATACATATACATACATACACAATATTTTTGAAAACCCAGCTTCGTTCAAATGGTCCATAAATGAAAATAAAAATATAACTACACCGCCATTTATTAATATCTCCATCATACGAAATGCATCATATTTGTATATATAAATCTCCACTTCAAAAGACGAACGAATCTAAAAATATAGTTATGAAAACAGTCACTCTTCAACATGCAAAACACACTTGTAAAACCCACACACAAAAAACAATTATTAATATATTTAAACTTTCTGATAAAATTCGTTATATATTCAACTCAACAAACGCGATGGGAATGTTATTTTATTTTTTTTAAATTGGGACCAAGTTCGTTGACAGTATGACGTCAGCGTGACGTCACAAGGACGACAGCAATGCAATGCTAGTTATTTCTTTCAGAGGACGAATATTTTATACATACGTATATATATGTATGCATATATAAATATATATATACATATATATTTATATATATATATATATATATATATATATATATATATATATATATATATATATATATATATAAACAAGTAGAACACATTCGTGCAATATCAGCTACATTCCACATCCGATGTGCAACACAGAAAGTCCAATTTAGTGTCAGCACGCGCGCGCGCGCTTACTCTCTCGTTCCTTCCCATCTCCGGACGGGAAATACTAACCTTTTCAATATTCATGGAATCTGGGGCCTGAATTCGCTCTTTTGGCTTAACTTGTATAGACGCGCATTTATATACAAAGGTATGTTATATATTCATATGTGTTGCAGATATATATATATATATATATATATATATATATATATATATATATATATATATATATATATATTACTTTGAAAATGGCTTAGATAAAAGTCGAAACCGGTCACAGTCTAAACCCAGTAATATATATATATATATATATATATATATATATATATATATATATATATATATATATATATATATATATATGACTTGAAAATGACTTAGACAAAAAGTCGAAACCGGTCATAGTCTAAACCCAGTAATATATATATATATATATATATATATATATATATATATATATATATATATATATGTATATATATATATATATATATATATATATATATATATATATTGAAAACGGCTTACATAAAAAGTCGAAACCGGTCAGGTTTCAAAACGCAGTGTGTCATTTTACCCTCGTACGAAAGTTTAACGAAGAGAACGTTTAATTGTTGTTATTATATAAACATTTCGTTTTCCGAAGAGAGTTAAAACGCTGTGATTGTTTTTATTTTTTTTTAAGAGGGAATGTTAGCTAACTAAAATAAAACTCAATAGCTGGACACTTTACCACTGAAGAGAATCGTTTTAAGTGGGAAGAAAACACTTGATAAAAGTCTAAAGAAAAATCATATGCAAAAATGATCATTTGGATATTCAAAACCAGATTATTTCTTGTTCACTCGGGTCTGGGCAAGAGAACCCCCATTACTGAGCGGGGCAGTCCCACTGGCCAGTGCTCTTTAAGGAAAAGAAATTAATATTTAACCCTATCCGAAAAGAAACATTATTAAGCCGGCCAATCCCACTAACCAATACTCTTAAAAAAAAAAAACTGACTGTTTAAACCCAAAGGAGAAAAAGCCATATTATTAAGCCAGCCCAATGCTCTTTAAAAAAATCCCACTGAATACTTAAACCCAAAACAGAAAAAAACCCACTAACGAAAAACAGTCCCACTGACAAATGCTCTTTAAAAAAAAAATCCCACTGAATATTTAAACACAAAATAGAAAAAAACCCACTGACGATAAACAGTCCCACTGACAAATGCTCTTTAAAAAAAATCCCACTGAATATTTAAACACAAAATAGAAAAAAACCCACTGACGAAAAACAGTCCCACTGGCCAATACTCTTTAAAAAAATCCCACTGAATATTTGAACCCAAAATAGAAAAAAAACCCACTGACGAAAAACAGTCCCACTGGCCAATACTCTTTAAAAAAATCCCACTGAATATTTGAACCCAAAATAGAAAAAACCCACTGACGAAAAACAGTCCCACTGGCCAATACTCTTTAAAAAAATCCCACTGAATATTTGAACCCAAAATAGAAAAAACCCACTGACGAAAAACAGTCCCACTGGCCAATACTCTTTAAAAAAAATCCCACTGAATATTTGAACCCAAAATAAAAAAACCCACTGACGAAAAAACAGTCCCACTGGCCAATACTCTTTAAAAAAAATCCCACTGAATATTTAAACACAAAATAGAAAAAAACCCACTGACGAAAAACAGTCCCACTGGCCAATACTCTTTAAAAAAAATCCCAATGAATATTTAAACCCAAAATAGAAAAAACCCACTGACGAAAAACAGTCCCACTGGCCAATACTCTTTAAAAAAAAATCCCACTGAATATTTGAACCCAAAATAGAAAAAAACCCACTGACGAAAAACAGTCCCACTGGCCAATACTCTTTAAAAAAAATCCCACTGAATATTTGAACCCAAAATAGAAAAAAACCCACTGACGAAAAACAGTCCCACTGGCCAATACTCTTTAAAAAAAATCCCACTGAATATTTGAACCCAAAATAGAAAAAAACCTACTGACGAAAAACAGTCCCACTGGCCAATACTCTTTAAAAAAATCCCAATGAATATTTGAACCCAAAATAGAAAAAAACCTACTGACGAAAAACAGTCCCACTGGCCAATACTCTTTAAAAAATCCCACTGAATATTTGAACCCAAAATAGAAAAAACCTACTGACGAAAAAAACAGTCCCACTGGCCAATACTCTTTAAAAAAATCCCAATGAATATTTGAACCCAAAATAGAAAAAAACCTACTGACGAAAAACAGTCCCACTGACCAATACTCTTTAAAAAAATCCCACTGAATATTTGAACCCAAAATAGAAAAAAACCCACTGACGAAAAACAGTCCCACTGACCAATACTCTTTAAAAAAATCCCACTGAATATTTGAACCCAAAATAGAAAAAAACCCACTGACGAAAAACAGTCCCACTGACCAATACTCTTTAAAAAAATCCCACTGAATATTTGAACCCAAAATAGAAAAAAACCCACTGACGAAAAACAGTCCCACTGGCCAATACTCTTTAAAAAAAATCCTACTGAATATCTAAACCCAAAAGAGAGAGAAAAAAAAAGCCCAAACCACAAAAAAAAAAAGCTGGAAAACAAACGTTTACTCTGGAGTCTGCGGCAGGATTAGCTAATGGTGTTTGCTCTCTGCTTTTGCCAAAGCCTTCATCCCTCGGGGCACAAACAAACAAACAAACAGAGCGCAAACGGGACGTGTTGTTGTCGTCAGACGCAGCAAACAACAAACAGCACAAGCCTCTACCTGACTGACATTCTGGGGAACCTGACACTGGCTTGTCAGTTTCTTTAATCTGTCCATTGTCAAGTTCTTACTTTGGTCATTTCTTCAGAATTCTGTTCAGTGTCACTAAATTTCCATCTTTTTCAGTGTTTGTTAATTGTCATTTTTGTTTTTTACAATTTTCTTTGTTTTTTACAATTTTCTTTCATTTGCCACTACTTGATTATTTGGTTCTATTTTCATCTCTTCAGAATTCTGTCCAGAGTCACTAAATTTTCCTCTATATCAGTATTTGCCAATTGTCATTTTTGTTTACAATTTTCTTTCATTTGCCACTTACTGATCTTTTGGTCATTTTTCCTTACCAGTTCCTTTTTTTATCTGATCCATTTTAAAAATGTAGGTCATTATCGTAAGAAATTACCAGTTTTGGTACAAGAAAAGGTCATATATAGGTCATGACCTGCCCAAACGTTAATTTGGTACAAGAAAGTCCAAATACAGGTTATGACCTGATCAAGCATTAAGTTTTGGCACAAACAAAATCACATATAAATTTATGACCGACATAAGGTCACACAAAGGTTATGACCAGGGCCAGCATCAAGGGTTGGTACAAAAAATGTCATATATAGGTTATGACCTGAGTAAGCATTAAGTGTGACCACAAAAAGTCAAATATAGGTTATGACCTGATACAGCATCAAGTGTTTGCACAAAAAGAGGTCACATAAAGGTTATGACCAGAACCAAGAAAGGTCAGAATTCTCAGTACAAGAAAAGATCACAGGTGGGCTATAATCAAGCTGACGCTAAATCACAGGTCAAAAGAGGTCAAAAATAGGCTATGACCATTTAAAACAAGGTCACAAATAGGTTACGACCCAATCAAACAAGGTCACAAATAGGTTACGACCCAATCAAACAAGGTCACAAATAGGTTATGATCATATAAAACAAGGTCACAAATATGTTATGACCAGATAAAAATAGTCACAAATAGGTTATGATCAGTTAAAAAAGGTCAAAAATGCTTAAGACCAGATAAAACAAGGTCAAACAATAGGTTACAACCAGATAAAAAAAATGGTCACAAATAGTTTATAATCAGTTATGACCAGATAAAACAAAATCACAAATGGGTTATGACTAGATAAAACAAGGTCACAAATAGATTATGAACAGTTAAAAAAGGTCACAAATGCTTATGACCAGATAAAACAAGGTCAAAAAATAGTTACGACCAGATAAAACAAAGTCATAAGTGGGTTATGACCAGATAAAACAAGGTCACAAATAAGCTATGACCACAGTGCAAAGTTCACAAAACAGGTCATAGCCAGATACAACATTAAATCTTGGTGCAAGAAAGGTCAGAGTAAAACTATAACGGACACAAAGTCAAGATTTGCTAAAATAAAGGTCATTAAGCAGTTTATGACCAGATCAGACGTTAGATTTTAGTGAGAGGATGGTCACAAATAGGTCTTATGACCAGATACAAAGTTGAATTACTAAAAAAAGGTCAGTTAACATGTCATGGTAAGTATTAACACCATATCCAAAGTTAGGTCACTCAACAACTCAGGTCAAGGAAGGTCGACCATAGCTTATGACCTGATACAAAGTTAAGCCTTCTTACAACAAAGGTCAGCAAAGAGGCTATGACCCAATCCAACTTGTAAAGTATCAGTACAAAAAGAGGTCACAGACACATAATGCCCTAGGGGTCTCTGCAATACGACGTCACCTAATTCTTTCTACAGAATTCTAAGCATTTTAAATTAAGTTTTAAATCACCATCCATTGGATTGTATCAAGTATGGGAAAACTCCACCACGGAAAACTATCAATTGATTTCATTGAAAACCGATGATAGAAAAATTCATGTCAAAAGAACTTCTGCTCCAGCATATAAATAGAAAATGGATTGAAAGAAGGAGCCTTGATGTACGCTTTGGAATCTTAATTTTAACATCGAGAGAGAGAGAGAGAGAGAGAGAGAGAGAGAGAGAGAGAGAGAGAGAGAGAGAGAGAGAGAGAGAGTTACTTTTGTCGCGCATTATAATAACATTGGTTCACTTATGTAAGATAATGAAACAGATCGTCGTTTATGTATGAGAGAGAGAGAGAGAGAGAGAGAGAGAGAGAGAGAGAGAGAGAGAGAGAGAGAGAGAGATAACAGATTTAAAGCATGCAAAATTGACATGCTTATATGAAAACTTTCCCATTTGAATAAAGAAATAGTGTTGCAACATGAAATGAAACTCAGATATTATTATTATTATTATTATTATTATTATTATTATTATTATTATTATTATTCAGAAGATGAACCGTATTCATATGGAACAAGCCCACCACAGGGGCCATAGACTTGAAATTCAAGCTTCCAAAGAATGTGGTGTTCATTAGAACAGAAAGAAGAGATCAGCAGTCATTGGAAAAACAAATAAATTAACAAAATAAATAAATAAAAATCTAAGTAAAATATTAAAATACAAAATCATATTACAGTAAACTGTCCTCAAACAGCAACACTGAGCATTTAGCATAAAGCATAAAGGAGTATTCCGATGTTCTAATCAACCTCCATGCTAAACCAGAACTAATTTCTGCTACCCAATTATTGGTGTACCCAGTTCCTAATTAGACTAGATGAGTAAGTTCCCTGAATTGCGTTTCTATTCAGGGCAGATATTCACCTTACAGTTACCAAATATACAGTCAGGCGAGCTTCCGCTAACAATAACTACAGCTCTGGTAACATCTGGCATCGATGCCGCAAGTGGGCGGGGCTTATTGTTTAAGTCAGAACGAAAAGTGACTCGAGAGAGCCAAATCTTTAATTCTGTAAGTATCTCTCTCTCTCTCTCTCTCTCTCTCTCGTGCCTTTAAATGTTTGCTCAATGGAAACAGTAAACACTCAAATGAACCCTTTCAAGTTCATATCAAATTATAACTTAATTAAAATAAAGTTTTATAGGAGACCAACCCCACTTCAATATATATAATTTGGAAGCGACCATCAAAAAACTAAATTTATATATTATGTTATATTTCATAAACATCAACAAGCACTGTCAATCTGAATTATGTAAATAACTATGAATTTATCTTCCCAAATGAATGAATAACCCCTAAGTGGTTCAAATTACAAACAGGTGAGTTTTTTTGGTAATCACATCACATCTACCTTCAAACATATAATAATCATATAAACTTCCAGCTAGTCCTCTTTTTACCAGTATTTAATTAGGAGAACTCTTGTATATCACTTATAATTTTTGACTCAACTGACACATTCAATAATCAGATATACCTCCAGCCACCCCTTTCACTAATGAACCTAAGAGAACTCGCCTACATCAGTGCTAACTTTTGTAATAATTTATAAATTCTGCAACATTTCAAAAAAATCTGTCCTAATTAACAGCACACCAAACCAACTTCCAAAACTCTTACGCAACGAATTAGGCATCATTATAAAATTCAAAGGAGCCAGTGCAACTACATGAAAGGATCTTCAACACTGGGAAACTCTGATCTAATAAACCCATATGCTTTCCTTACCTTGAAGATGGCACTTGAGGGGTGGGGGGAAATATAAGAAGTCTCCTTACAGGTGCACAAGAGAGGGTCCTCTCCAAACCTTACCTGTAAGAGAAAGATGGGGTTGTTAGCAACTTTAAAATTTCATGAAGAGGAAAAAAGGTTTTTGAGGTTTTACTCGAGGGCACAAGGATTTGTGGTGTTGCTTGAGAGTAAGGGAAGAAGTATTTTGAGAAAATGCTCTTGATTTTTTATAGACTAGTCTTGTCTGAAAGTGAGGAAAGAAGTATTTTGAGAAAATGTTCGGAATTTTTTTTTTTTTTTTCATACAGACTCGACTTGCTTGAAAGTAAGGGGAGAAGTATTATGAGAAATCGTTCAGCATTTTTTTTTTTTATAAAGACCCAACTTGCTTGAAAGTAAGGGAAGACGTATTATGAGAAAATGTTCAGAATTTTTTTTATAAAGACCCGACTAGCTTGAAAGGAAGGGATGAGGTATTTCAAGAAAATGTTCAGAATTTTTTCCATAGAGATTCGACTTGCTTGAAAATAAGGGGGGGGGGGGAGAAGAAGGGGGAAGTAATTTAAGAAAATGTTCAGGATTTTTCATTTTTTTTTATTTAAAGACTATAAATAAGAAAGGTGATAACGATTAATGATCTCGATTTTTTGAAAGATTGTTAGAATAAATAGCTCTACAATATCACAGAAACCAAAAGAAACATAAAATATATATGTTCGTGGTGTTAGGAAATTAAACTTTACAAGTTTACAAAGAAAATAAAAATTCAGCCTTTGGGAAGAAATAAAGAAATACAACTAACAGTTTTACAGGAGTAGAATTATATAATAATAATAAACAGGAGACAATTCTGATACAAAAAAAAAAATAAATAAATAAAATGGGCAAAAAATTCCGATTTTAGCCAATCTCTAAAATGACACTGCTTTAAAGCCAAGATAAAAAAAAATGATTAAAATTGGATAACGCAAGCTTAACACCGAAGTCAGGAATAACGGAAGCAAGAAATACGTTCCAAATTCCCATATTAAAATAGCTAGATGTATTTTGATCGATAATTGCGTAAAAATTTTTTTAATTTTGTTCTTTCTCTCGCTAAACTTATCTGTCAGTTTGATAAACTAAAAATTATATAAAAAAAACTGTAAATAACTACTGTAACTCTCTCTCTCTCTCTCTCTCTCTCTCTCTCTCTCTCTCTCTCTCTCTCTCTCTCTCTCTCTCATTCAACCAGTCCACTTCCGCTCCAATTAATTCCTTTCCTGGAATGGGACGATCCCAGCTCCTAACGAACCAACCGAATCCTTCTCTCTCTCTCTCTCTCTCTCTCTCTCTCTCTCTCTCTCTCTCTCTCTCTCTCTCTCTCTCTCTCTCACAAGAAGATACAATCTTCACTTTTAAATAATAAATGCAGAGGTATTACTTAAAATAACATTCTCTCTCTCTCTCTCTCTCTCTCTCTAAGGAAGTATCTTCATTTTAAACAAATACAAAGATATTTTAATTAACACTCTCTCTCTCTCTCTCTCTCTCTCTCAAGAAAATACCACCTTCACTTTTAAACAAATGCAAAGATATTTAAAATAACATTCTCTCTCTCTCTCTCTCTCTCTCTCTCTCTCTCTCTCTCTCTCTCTCTCTCTCTCTCTCTCCCCCAAGAAAACATTTTCACTTTTAAGCAAATACAAAATATCTTAATTAACATTCCTACTCTCTCTCTCTCTCTCTCTCTCTCTCTCTCTCTCTCTCTCTCTCTCTCTCTCTCTCTCTCAAGAGAATACCATCACTTTCCTTTACCCCAGTGATATCTACTGACCCAGGACGACTCCGACGGGGGGCAAAGTGAAAGCACTTTCTTTGTGCGAAAGCATTCAACGAGTTACATTACTTTCTCCTTAATCATTCCCACTTTCTTTCAAAACTAGATTTGCAAATCCGTTCCTCACACTTTTCTCTTTCTTTTCCATTCACTCCTTTCTTTTCTAGAAAGTCAGGTTTCTCCTATTTCTTCCTTTTGGACATTTATCTATTTTTTTATAGAATTTCTTCGTCAGATTTTGACTTCAAAAGGGTCAAGATTAATTCTCCAAAACCTTTTGGAAAAATAAAAGTTATATGATTCATGACAAAATAAATCAAATAAGAACATAAAAGATTTATCTCAATATTTTTCTTTAATTCCTTCTTCATAATTCAGATTCGGGACAAACTAAAACAAATATAAATATAAAAGATTAATCTTAGTTTTTAAAATTACTCCTTCATAATTCAATTCCTTACTTTCTCCTTTTATTAAAAAAAATCCCATTTTCTCACTGATGGATTTTTAGGCCTTATTGTAGCCCAGAATCTTTCTACCGGGTTCCTGACTCAATAGTGGTCATGGAGTATTTGTCAGTGGTGAAATGGTATTTATCATCAGTGGTCGCCAACTCAATAAGTAACCTGACCCAATGTTGAGTACATGGATGACCTTCAGAACTGCACAGTGACTCAGATGTACCAAGTACGTGTGTATGTATGTATATACACACACACACACACACACACACACACACACACACACACACATATATATATATATATATATATATATATATATATATATATATATATATATATATATAACGGAACAAAGCCCAGTCTCTCACTCTCCACCGATATCAAAGAAGCTTAATGAAAAAAAAAAAAAAAAATCAGATCCCTCTGTGGCAGGATACGCCCAAAGAAAGAAAAGGAAAAAACAAAGAAATAGAAATAAAACGAAAAGAGTGAAATATAAAGAGAAGGAAGTATTTCATGCGATTTGACACGCGACCATTTCCTCTGCAATTTGCTGAGGTTTTTAGCTGTTATTTTTTTGTTTGGTAGAAGAAGAAGAAGAAGAAGAAGAAGAAGAAGAAGAAGAAGAAGAAGAAGAAGAAGAAGAAGAAGAAGAAGAAGAAGAAGAAGAAGAAGCCATATAAAAGGAAGATTTTATTGTTTTATACAAAATTAATTTTATATTATTCATTTTTAAGGTTATTATTTTTAAATTTATTATTTCTACTGCTTATCCTCATTTCTGTTATTCTGATTTTGTCAATTTTATGTCTTTCATATATATATATATATATATATATATATATATATATATATATATATATATATATATATATATATATATATATATATATATATACACATATTATATATATACTATATACATATTTATATATATAACATATACATATATATAATATACATATATATATATATATATATATATATATATATATATATATATATATATATATATATATATATACACACACACATACGTATGGCAGAATGCTGTAACCTGAAAAATCAATTAGAGGGAAGAACGTAGTTGAACGCAGCTGATGCAGCTACCACAATCAATAATAATTAATAATTAATAAAAATAACAATAATAATAATAATAATAATAATAATAATAATAATAATAATAATAATAATAATAATGGCCCAAAACAACGTCACAAACAGCAAACAAATAAAAAACACATTTCTAATTACAATTCTACCAACCTCATCCCCCTCTCTCCACCCAATCCCCTCTCCAAAAAAGACCCCCTCCCCCAAAAAAAACTAACAGAGGCACCTTACCAGGACATGCAGCCGATACCTCAATAATCGATTATTCACGGTCGGTGCTTTTGCAATATTTTGGACAAAGGAGGGTAAATGGACCCTAACACAACCCCACGCCCCCCCCCCTCTAGGATTCCGATAGGGGTGGACCTGCCCTTGTGGTTTACCAAGGCTGAATGGAAGATGGATACTCGATAAGTATGTATAAAGTATACTCATATGCGTACCTGTCTATACATATACGATCCACAACAGAATACCAGTACTTATTCACAATTTTAAATGACATAATAATTTAATTTCAAAGGAAAACTTCACAAATAAGTAAAAATTCATAACACCTGCACTCGGTGGATAATATACAGACCACATGGATAATACACAGAACAAAATGGATAATTCACAGGCCAAAATGGATAATTCACAGACCAAAATGGATCATTCACAGACCAAAATGGATCATTCACAGACCAAATTGGATCATTCACAGAACAAAATGGATCATTCACAGACCAAAATGGATCATTCACAGACCAAAATGGATAATACAGACCAAAATGGATCATTCACAGACCAAAATGGATAATACAGACCAAAATGGATCATTCACAGAACAAAATGGATCATTCACAGAACAAAATGGATCATTCACAGACCAAAATGGATCATTCACAGACCAAAATGGATAATACAGACCAAAACGGATCATTCACAGACCAAAATGGATAATTCACAGAACAAAATGGATCATTCACAGACCAAAATGGATCATTCACAGACCAAAATGGATAATACAGACCAAAATGGATCATTCACAGACCAAAATGGATCATTCACAGAACAAAATGGATCATTCACAGGCCAAAATGGATCATTCACAGACCAAAATGGATCATTCACAGACCAAAATGGATAAGAGAGACCAAAATGGATCATTCACAGATCAAAATGAATAATACAGACCAAAATGGATCATTCACACACCAAAATGGATAATACAGACCAAAATGGATCATTCACAGATCAAAATGCATAATACAGACCAAAATGGATCATTCACACACCAAAATGGATAATACAAACCAAAATGGATCATTCAGACCAAAATGGATAATTCACAGACCAAAATGGATAATACAGACGAAAATGGATCATTCACAGACATATTGGATCATTCACAGACCAAAATGGATAATTCACAGACCAATATGGATAATTCACAGACCAATATGGATAATTCACAGACCAAAATGGATAATTCACAGACCAATATGGATAATTCACAGACCAAAATGGATAATTCACAGACCAAAATGGATAATACAGACCAAAATGGCTAACACACAGACCAAAATGGATAATTCACAGACCAAAATGGATAATACAGACCAAAAAGCCTTTTCAAACTCTGTGCAAATACCTTCACTATTAGCATATGACTCGACCGAGTAAACAAAACGAAGACCTGAGGAATAATTCTTGTGTAAAGTTGAGTGTTATGCAAATACGTCTTCCCCGGCGAATGAAAGAAGTATTTACAACAGTTTTGCCTCGTGCAGAGAGAGAGAGAGAGAGAGAGAGAGAGAGAGAGAGAGAGAGAGAGAGAGAGAGAGAGAGAGAGAGAGAGAGTTTCTAAAATTGGGGTGATACTTCACTATGAATTATATAGAAAAATGGTATTAAAAAATTGATGATTTTGTGGCTGAAGTATGTATATATATATATATATATATATATATATATATATATATATATATATATATATATATATATATATATATATAAATATATATATACACACACACAAATAGTTTCATTAACATCCAATTTACCTAAAACAAAGAAATACATTCTTTATATTCTCCCTTTATAATCTTATATCAAACACACTGTATCATCAAAATTGGCCTATTCAAAAATGAAGACTCATATTCTTCCAAACAAAAGTACCTGAGACGGAACACAGAAGGCAGTAGAGAATTCCACGTCCAAGAAGCGCACGATTTATGTAGCAGTAACAAAACTGACTGATCCTTGAGTTCAGAATGTCCACCATATTTAGGAAATAATATCAAATTGAAAAATAATATTAAACCCATTACATTTATTCCATAGTTCCGGGAGTACCTTTCTATTCGGGGTAATTCCATAACACTCGTAATTCCCATTACAACTGGAACACTATCAATTACGCCAAATAATCAATTAGGAATTTTGGGAATTATCATGGCATAGCAGTAATGATGCAATTACCAGCTAATGATGATACGAGAAAAGTTCATTATTCATGGTAATTAAAATTGCTATTATTGACGACAATGTCCATTTTGTTATTATAATAAAAAAACAAAAAAAATATGAATGAATGATATAGTATTAAGAGCTTTTTATAATATATATATATATATATATATATATATATATATATACAATGACTCGTGATGTATATATATGCAGTTGAAGATGTCTTACACATAATGTCGAAACCGGTCCGAATTTATACCAAATATTTAATTTTTCATATATATATATATATATATATATATATATATATAATGTGTGTATAAATAAACAAATGCAAAATTGAAAGATCACCAAATAAAACAGTATAACAATGATACAATCCTCTAATTTGTAGTTATATACGACGCCTATGAGAGAGAGAGAGAGAGAGAGAGAGAGAGAGAGAGAGAGAGAGAGAGAGAGAGAGAGAGAGAGAGAGAAGATAATCAGATGTTACCGTACATTCACTACACGGAAATATAATATATCAATTATGACTGAGAAATAAATAAATTACAATTACAACAAACAAAAAAGTCTTTCGTTAGGTTATCACAACCAGCCAACTCACACCCTGTTACAACCACAACCAATAACATACAAAAAAAGTCTCATCAAAAACGCACAACAAAAAGCCCCAATCTATAACATACAACAAAAACACTTGTACCAGTTACAACCTACAACAAAAACACCGCCTCAGAAAACAACAACACAACAAAAAGCACCACAACAGCCCAGCCAAACCAATCCCCCCCCACAACCCCCTCCCAAACCAAAGGGAAGGAACGCATCCTCCAATTCTGGGAGGTATCCTACCCAGCTCGGCCAAAGGACCACCCCCTCGGTAGGAAGTCCCTTTATAGGAGGTTATAAAAGGAAGGAAAGCTATCGGTAACGAGTGATACTGACCGTCGTTTTTGTGACGCAATACCTTCTTCTCCTTCTTTATGGCTTCAGGGGAAGGAAGGCTTAATAGGATATGGGATGAGTATAGGATTTGGTTTGTGTTTCATGAAGGATTTGTTGTAATAAATTGTAAGGATTTTTTTGTAATAAATTGAAGGATTGTTTTGTAATGAATAGCAAGGATTTTTTGTCACGAATTGCAAGGATTTTATGTAATAAATTGCAAGGATTTTTTGTAATGAATTGAAAAGATTTTTTTGTAATGAATTGCAAGGATTTTTGGTAATAAATTGCAAGGATTTTTTGTAATAAATTGTAAGGATTTTTTGTAATAAATTGTATGAATTTTTTGTAATAAATTGCGAGGATTTTTAAAATAAATTGTTAGGATTTATTGTATTAAATTGCAAGGATTTTTTGTAATAAATTGCAAGGATTTTTTTTAATAAATCGCAAGGATTTTTCGTAATAAATTGTAGGGATATGTGTAAAGTATTATTTTGTATCAAGTTTTTTGCAATAAATTTTAAGGTTCAAGTTAGATTAAACTAAGTGATTTGTTGTGAAATTAAAAGGATACATGTGTAAAATCTATAAACAATTTGTTTTTGCATTGAATCACTGAGTAAGCGAAAGTTTTTATTTATTTTTTGTAATAAATTTTAGGGCCCCAGAGTTTTGGGTTCTTTTTAAGGTTTTTGTAATAAATCCAGGAATTCTGAAGGTTTGGTTCCCAATATACATACGTAGATACACACACATATATATATATATATATATATATAGAGAGAGAGAGAGAGAGAGAGAGAGAGAGAGAGAGAGAGAGAGAGAGAGAGAGAGAGAGAGAGAGAGAGAGAGAGACTTAAACACGACAGAATCAAAGCATTAACGAGTGATACTGACACTGCTCAATAACGGATAATCATCTGCTCGCACGCGCGCTTGCGTGCGTGCCTTTGTGTGTGTGTGTGTGTGTGTGTAATTGTTACTGTCACGTGACGACATGACACATTACAGTACGAGCCGACGTGTAATTTCAACTCGGCACGGGTCAGTTATTGTTCTTCAGTCTAAAGAAAACTCTCTCTGATATTCGTAACTTTTTTTTTTTTTTGAAGCTTTTTTTGTTTTTTTGTTTAATTTTTTTGTTTTGCGTCTTTGTTGAATCAGAAATGTCTTTGTGAGGTCGTGTCATTCATGTTGATTTATTTATTTAATTATTTATTTTTTGACTGACATTAAGTACCTTTTCTCTCAATAGTAACGTACTTCCTTATATGAGAGAGAGAGAGAGAGAGAGAGAGAGAGAGAGAGAGAGAGAGAGAGAGAGAGAGAGAGAGAGATTGTGTTTTTGACTGACATTCAGTACCTCCTTAAATGAGTTACACTGATTGATTTATAGAACTACTTCTACGCTCCCTACGACGCAGCATTGCTGTCGTTGGTGGCGGGGTAATAAAAAAAAACTCTTGCATGTCGAATTTTTTTTTTATTTTCTCGTACCATTGAGTTTTTCTATGCATGTGAGAATGTTTTTTTTTTTTTATACCGTTCGTCAGCCTGTGATATTCTAAGCATTGTGATGTTAAATGTGGGGAATATGTATTGTGTTACATTAACATTGTTATACTGATTTTAAATTCTTGGAATGTATATTTTCTCAAATTAACCTTGTTATATTGATGTTAAATTCTGGGAATATATTATATCTTGAATTCACCTTGTTAAATTGATGTTAAATTCTTGGAATATATATTTTCTCAAATTAACCTTGTTATATTGATGTTAAATTCTGGGATTATAGTATATCTTAAATTAACCTTGTTAAATTGATGTTAAATGTTGGGAATATGTTTTGTGTTACATTTGTCTTGTAATATTGATGTTAAATTCTGGGAATATATTATATCTTGAATTCACCAAGTTAAATTGATGTTAATGCTGGGATTATGATTTGTGTTAAATTTGTTACA
>NC_089786.1:53039694-53044694 GCF_040412425.1 Macrobrachium rosenbergii | reverse complement strand
ACAAAGTAAGAGAGTTTTGCTGATAAATGTACAATACTTATATTGAATGGTACCAGATACTTTTGCTGACAAATGTAAGATGTGTTAACTGACAGAGTAAGGTAGTGTTGCTGACAAATGTAAGACACTTTAACTGACAGAGTAAGATAGTTTTGCTGACAAACGTACAATAATTTACTGACAGGTTTAAGATGCTTTTAACGATAACTGTACGATATTTCTATTGACCGAACATGATACTTCCACTGACATATGTATGGTGCTCTGAAAGGTGCAAGATACTTTAAGTAACAAATGTACGATACTTTACTGACAGGTATATGGTATAATTTTAGTGAAAAATGCACGATACCTCTCTTGACAGAACAAGATGCTTTTGATGACAAATGTACGATATTACTACTGACAGGAAAAAAACTATTTTTACTGAAAAATTCACCATATTTTCGATAACAAAAGAAGATACTTTTTCCGACAAACATACGATATTTTCACTGACAAAACAGGATACTTTAATTGGCACGCGTACGATAATTTTACTGACAGCTACAAGATACTTTTACTGACATATGTATGATACTGCTCCCAAAATAACAAGTTACTTTTTAGTGACAAATGTACGATACTTTCCTGGCAAAACAAGATACCTTTAGTGAAAAACGTACGATACTTCCCCTGACAGGTATAAGACGCTTTCACATGACAAGTGTACGATAATTCGACCAAACGTACGATAATTAACCATCCCCTGCGTTACTCGCAAAACAGGACCTCACGCCAGAAAGGTGACTGGGTCCTTTTTGCAGCCAGGACGAAAACCGCAGCTTTGGTACTGCAGACGCAAGCACACAGTCGCACGCAGTCACGAAAGCATCAATAATTGAATCGAGGGTTAGCGTAGCTGTCTGAACAGATTGGCCTTCGCTGCTGGAAAGTGGACCTGATTTCAATCACTTTTGTATGTGTGTGTGTGCGTGTGTGTGTGTGTGTATTTGTGTTTGTGTCGTTAGTTTCATGATGATACTATACATATGACTGATAATACCTATACCATTTATGCATGTAAATTTTAGGGGAATGTAATAATAATAAAAATAATAATAATAATAATAATAATAATAATAATAATAATAATAATAATAATTATTATTATTATTATTATTACTATTATTATTATTATTATAACAACTAGGGCATTAAAACACGTAAATTCTGGATGATATATCACATTATTATTATTATTATTATTATTATTATTATTATTATTATTATTATTAGTATAATTATTAACATTGTTATTATTATCACTCCTGTATAAGAACCAATTAAAACATATCTTTCAACCAGCAAATAATAATAATAATAATAATAATAATAATAATAATAACAATAACATAGACCAAGGGTAGAAAAAAAAGCATATAATAAAAGGGCCAACAAACAAAACGCAGCCCAGAATAGTCACACTACTTAGTCAGGAAAATTAAAACCAAAAACTTCTCCTTGAAAGTTGCGAATTGCCTTAAAAAAAAAAAACTCTAGGAAACGGAAACTGCATGAGCATATTTCGTTGTTTAAGGGAAAAGCCACCTTAGTACCGAGTGTTTTTTTTTTTTTTTTGGGGGGGGTGCCCCCACGCGCGCCTGTAATCAAATTAAGCTAGTTGTCATTAAAACCTTTATTGGTGTAGAATCGAACAGAATACAGAATTTTGGTCGAAGGACAAGCGATGGGACCTACGAGGTCATTCAGCACTGCAAGGAAAACTGAGAGACTATAAACGGAGGTACAGTAAAAGAAATGAGAGAGATTGCAGCTAGGGGCCGAAGGGACGCTGCAGAAACCCTTAAGTAATGCTTACAGTGCACCACGCGAGCTGCACTGACGGCACTAACCCCCCTAAGGGGAGTTATTGATGTAGACTGAATAATTCCTCCTTTGTCTGAATCGGGTTTTTTTTTTTTTTCATTCACTAACCAATGGAATCACAGTCCTTTTCTCTGATGTTCGTTCATTATTATTATTATTATTATTATTATTATTATTATTATTATTATTATTATTATTATTATTCAAAAGATGAACCCTATTTATAATGAACAAGCCCACCACTGACTTGAAATTCAAGCTTCCAGAGAATATTATGATGCCCATTAGGAAGTATGAAGTAAGACTGCCAAGCCAAGCACTCGGGCATTTTCAACCATTCAGTGCCCAGTACAGTGGGACGAGGGAGTTGGAGTGGCTGGACAGCCAAGAGATAAGAGAGACCCACAAAATAAAGGCGATGAAATACAATTATCTAAATGCGGAACCGGATGAGAACCTCACAGAAGTAAATAGTTAAAGGAGTCGGGCAGGAAGTTTGAAGAAATACGGGCGTGCACGCGTGCCTGAGTGTACGTAAGTGTTAATGTGGAGGCTTACACGCCCGTAAGTGTGTGTACGGGTTTTGTAGGCGTGCACGCTTCCCTGAGTGCGCATATGTGTTTTATGTGGGCGTGCACACTTGCAAGAGCATTCGCACGTACAAAGTCGTGCAGACGTGCCCGAATGCGATTACGAATTCGTGCAGGCGTGCATTACAGTACAAGATATTATGAAACAAACCCAATACAAACAAGTAAAAAATGCGCCGATGTTTCTTCGGCGCAATCGAGTTTTCTATACAGCTGCTACAGCGTATAATCAAGGCGACCGAAAATAGATCTATCTTTAGGTGGTCTCGGTATAATGCTGTATGAGCCGCGGCCCATGAAACTTTAACCTAGGGCCGTTGGTGGCATATCCTACATCAGTTACCAGAAGCACGATTATGACTAACTTCAACCTTGAACAAATATAAAAACTACTGAGGCTATAGGGCTGCAATTTGGTATGTTTGATGACTGGAGGGTGGATGATCAACATACCCATTTGCAGCCCTCTAGCCTCAGTGGTTTTTAAGATCAGAGGGAGGACAGAAAAAGTGCGGGCGGACAGACAAAGCCGGCACAATACAGTTTCCTTCTACGGAAAACTAAAAGAGAGATTTGAAAACAAATGAATCGAGCCAAAGAATGAATAATCGGAGAACTTTCTTTAATCATTCATTCATACACCATTCAGTTATTCACTACTCATTTATACACTCGGAGGTGGGGAGACCTGATGGATAAATTATAAATGGAGAGAGAGAGAGAGAGAGAGAGAGAGAGAGAGAGAGAGAGAGAGAGAGAGAGAGAGAGAGAGAGAGAGAGAAAGTCAATAAAGGTAAAGGAAAGGAATTCCTGCCCTGAAGCTTTCAATGAGATTAAAGTTGCGGGGGGGTTTTGGGTCCGGCCTTTTCATTTGGAGGTACGCTGGGGAACTTAGAGAGAGAGAGAGAGAGAGAGAGAGAGAGAGAGGGAAGAGAGAGAGAGAGAGAGAGAGAGAGAGAGAGAGAGAGAGAGAGCCAAAGTATTCATCACTTCAATCAGAGAGAGAGAGAGCCAAAGTATTCATCACTTCAATCAGCGACAGAGAGAGAGAGAGAGAGAGAGAGAGAGAGAGAGAGAGAGAGAGAGAGAGAGAGAGAGTTAAAGCTGTTTTCATCACCTCTTTGAGAGAGAGAGAGAGAGACCTTACCTTACAGACCTTACAGTTCGTTCGGGTTGCCCCAGGTCCCTCAGTGTGAGGCACCTCTGAGAGAGAGAGAGAGAGAGAGAGAGAGAGAGAGAGAGAGAGAGAGAGAGAGAGAGAGAGAGAGAGAGAGATCCTGACTGATCATATCAACCCCTCAAAACATAACTGAATCCCGTTATTTACTGTATATTCGGAACTGGTTACATTCCTCTGAACAAGACATCATCATAAACCAAAGCAACACGAAATAAAAACTAGTTTTTCTCTTTAATTTTCCAAAAATCCCACAACATACAACTAAACAAAATAAATCCCACAAAAACCCCACCAATTCACAAATAAACAAAATTAAACCCCACAAAAACACCACCAATTTACAAATAAACAAAATAAATATGCAAAAATTCCATCAGTTTACAAATAAACAGAATAAATCCCACAAAAATCCAAACAATTTACAAATAAATAAAATAAATCCAAAAAATCCAAGAAACTTACAGATAAACAAAATTAAGTCCCACAAAATTTCCATCAATTTACAAATAAACAAAATAAATCCCACAAAAATCCCATCAATTTACAAAGAAACAAAATAAACACCACAAAAATCACAGAAACTTACAAATAAACAAAATAAATCAACAAAATATATTTTAAAAAATCCTACAATTTACAAATAAAATAAATCCCACAAAAATTCCACCTACTTACAAAGAAACAAAAAAAAATCGTACAAAAATCCCAGAAACTTACAAATAATTAAAATTAAATCCTACAATAATCCCACCAACTTAGAAAGAAACAAAAACCAATCCCACAAAATTACAAAGAGTGATAACACCAGGTCGTGTGCCAACCTACAACCGGTTCCTTTCAGCTAAAAAAAACACTTAATCGCTTGTAAGTGGCTTTAGCTGACAGAGTCACTTTGTGGCACTTAAATGTAAGTGGAGCTTTGCATGATATTCTCTCTCAACTTGGATATCAAGTGTTACATGTTGTACGCGTTTTGGTTCATTTATTATTGAGAACGTTTCGTAAAGTCATATTTGAAGGTCAAGGCAAACCCGATAGATATCAGCATACTACATAGCATTTAATTTTTATTAAGATACAAGAAAACATTCGTTTTATACATCAATAACTATCACAAGCAATCCATTTCTCGTCAGCGTCAATTTCACCAACGCTAATGTAATCTTAATTTACTTTTCATTGAGATACACCACAGAAGGGCGATAATACATAAGTGTTTAATGAGAATTTCGACCAAGAATACCTCGACGTGTTACGGGGTACTCGTATTTGTTAAAAACATAGTGACTCCTTAACACATCTCTAGCTGGAGAGAGAGAGAGAGAGAGAGAGAGAGAGAGAGAGAGAGAGAGAGAGAGAGA
>NC_089786.1:53027194-53034694 GCF_040412425.1 Macrobrachium rosenbergii | reverse complement strand
TCAATATCATGACCCAACTCCATTTTAACCGTTTTAATGCAGAAATGAAATATCTCTTACACAAATATTGAAAAATGCCCGACTCGCTTAGCGCCAAATTTCACGAGAATTTCCTCCTGTGAAATACGGCTTTAAATTCTCTGAATTCAAGGGAATTGGAATTCTGGGAACAGGGTCCCAGCCCAAATATTCGAGGGGGCGAGGCATTTTTGAGGGGGGCCAGTTATGTCAATACAGTTTTGTTAGACTTTTCAATTTTACGATTTTTTTTTTCATGTAGTTTTGCTTTCATCAGGAGGTACTCCCCGTAGGGGGGTAGTGCCATCAGTGCACCTCATGCGGTGCACTGTAAGCATTACTCAAGGTTCTTTGCAGCGTCCCTTCGGCCCCTAGCTACTTCAACCCCTTTTCATTCCTTTTACTGTACCTCCATTCATATTCTCTCCCTTCCATCTTCCTTTCCACCCTCTCTTAACAATTGTTTCATAGTGCAACTGCTTTGAGGTTTTCCTCCTGTTACACCTGTCAAGCCTTCTTTTCTCTTAATCTCCCATTCAGCGCTGAATGACCTCATCATAGGTCCACCTATCTTTCGATGGTCTCGGTAAAATGTTGTATGAGCCGCGGCCCATGAAACTCCCAGCCGGCCGTGGTGGTCCGTGTTGTCGAGTTGCCAGAAGCACATTTATGACTAACTTTAACCTTAAATAAAATAAAAACTACTGAGGCTAGAGGGCTGCAATTCAGTACGTTTGTTGATTAGAGGTGGATGATCAACATCCCAATTTGCAGCCCTCTAGCCTCAGTAGTTTTTAAGACCCGAGGGCGGACAGAAAAAGTGCGCACGGGCAGACAAAGCCGGCACAATAGTTTTCATTTCAGAAAACTAAAATTAGATAAAAAAAAAGTAAATTTGAAAATGTCTGCCAAAACTATATTGACGTAACAGGCCCTCCTCAAAAATGTCTCACCCACTCTGGAACATTTCGGCTGGGACCCTGTTCCCATGAGGCCAATTCCCGAGAATTCAGAGAATTTAAAGCTATGTTTCACAAGAGGAAATTCTCGTGGAATTAGGCACAGGGTAAGTCAGACGTTTAAGACATGCCTAAGAGACATTTCAGCTCGACAATGAAAAGGTTAAAATGGCAGTTATGTCGTGGAATGGAGGCCCAAATTGACCTGCCTTTGAAGATTCATGATCTAAGGTATTCCAGAGAGAGAGAGAGAGAGAGAGAGAGAGAGAGAGAGAGAGAGAGAGAGAGAGAGAGAGAGAGAGAGAGACTGCTGGTATCCAAATACGGTTTGTTTATTAAAAAATGTCTGGTATTCAAATAAAATTCATTCAGCAACACAGTATTCATAATGAGAGAGAGAGAGAGAGAGAGAGAGAGAGAGAGAGAGAGAGAGAGAGAGAGAGTACAGGTTCCAGCCAGTACTTAAAAGAAAACAATCATATATTCCAAAAGAAATATATATATATATATATATATATATATATATATATATATATATATATATATATATATATATATACAGCTTTAATCAATTAAAATATTTAAAAAAGGATAAACATTAATTTCAGACCCAAGAAGAGTATAAAAAGTTTTCAAAGATTCAATTATAATAAATTAAAACCAATTAGGTTTCTTTCAGTAATCTCAAACTGTATACCACGACGTGACTTAATTAGGACAATTACTAATGAAAAACCCCTCAATAATAATAATAATAATCTATAATATTTACAACACTTACAACCATCTTAACTACTCCAGTCAAGAGCGCATATTAAGATAATGGTATAAAACAAACTATCGTACACAAAAAAGTTAAAAAAACCCACACATCAGCGGAAAAAAGTACGATTGAAAAGAAGGGTAAATGATTCTATGGGCGGTGAGAGAAACATATAATTTTTGAGAGAGAGAGAGAGAGAGAGAGAGAGAGAGAGAGAGAGAGAGAGAGTGAAAAGCAGAAGAAACACGATGGGAAAGGTTTTAGCAATCAATCTCTCCCCAGTGGGTCGGTTATTCACCAAAGGAATGACTCTCTCTCTCTCTCTCTCTCTCTCTCTCTCTCTCTCTCTCTCTCTCTCTCTCTCTAACACATTATTATTATTATTATTATTATTATTATTATTATTATTATTATTATTATTATTATTATTATTCAGAATACGAACCCTATTCATACAGAACAAGCCCACCACAGGAGCCACTGCCTTGAAATTCAACCTTCCAAAGAATATTATGGTGTTTATTTGAAAGAAGTAACGGAAGATAATAAGAAGTACAAGAAGAAGAGATCATTTATTTGAAGATAAATTAAAAAAATAAATTAATAAATACATAAAAATATAACTAACTTCTTAAAGTACAAAGAGATCTGTCTTATAGGCATACGATCCACAATGGCACAAAGATCCACTTGGCTGGACTGAGATGCTACAAGGTAAGAGTGATCTATGAATGGGTCACAACGAGGCTTTAAAGCCAGCGGAGTGAGTCACGTACGTCGGCATGAACGAGGACCAAAGCAGCCTTTAAAAATATAATACCTTTCGCAATAATAAAGGGAATACTAAAATGTTATGGAAAATACTTGAATCAAATTTCAAAGATCAGTGCCAGTATCACAGTATTTCGTGTAACCCTATGAGAGAGAGAGAGAGAGAGAGAGAGAGAGAGAGAGAGAGAGAGAGAGAGAGAGAGAGAGAGAGAGAGAGAGAGAGAGAAGACAAGTAGTAGGAAGTGAGAAAAACATAAAAAATGGTGACCAATCTCTGGAAACTGCACCGGATATTTGGAAGACGAATGGCACTCCACACTTTCAGAAAGAGTCTCTCTCTCTCTCTCTCTCTCTCTCTCTCTCTCTCTCTCTCTCTCTCTCTCTCTTCGTGGAATTGTCAACAGCTGTTGCTCTCTTACTAATGAAATGGAAAATCGAACACTATTCTCTCTCTAGTGAAACAAGTGTCCTGAACACTATAATAATGAGTTTGTTTGTGTATGATGAAAAACATGCAAAGGTGAGAAAAAAAACATTTTACCTAATAAAAAACTATCTTTAATTATGAGACATTACTTTAAAAATCAGAAAATACCTTATAGATAAAAAAAAATGCAAAGGTGAAAAAACACCGCCTTTACTTAACAAAAAATATCTTTCATCATAAAAAAAAACCTTGGAAATAAAAAGACTATGTAAGGAAGGAAAAAAAACCTTTTCACTTAATAAAAAAAAACTATCTTTAATCATTCGACATTTAAAAAATCAGAAAAACCTTAAAGATAAAGAAATTTCAAGGAAGAAAAACATTTTACTTAGTAAAGAAGAAAAAAACCTTTGTACTCAATAAAAAAAATCTGTAATCAGGCGACATTATTGTAAAAAAAATACCAAAATATAAAAAAAAACATGCAAAGATTGGAAAAACCCTTTTTAAATTAACAAAAAAACTACCTTTAATCATTCGACATTACTGTAAAAAATCTGAAAAAAACTTAAAGATAAAAAACATACAAAGATGAGAAAAAATCTTTGTATTAATAAAAAAAAAACTTTATAAAAAAACTTTAATCAGGCGACAATAATAATGGAACTTTGTTGCAAAGTCGACAGAAAAAAAAGAATGCAAATAAAAAGTTATTCAAAAGGAAAATGGAGGCGGAATCAGACTGCTTCTGTCGGGAGGAAATCCCAGTTATTCATCTCGAGATGAAATCTCTTATGCCGAGATATTACGCGAGTTTTTGTGATGTCTGAATCGACATATATTCTCTCTCTCTCTCTCTCTCTCTCTCTCTCTCTCTCTCTCTCTCTCTCTCTCTCTCTCTCTCTCTCTCATATACGAGTGTGTATGTGTATATATATATATAATATAATATATATATATATATATATATATATATATATATATATATATATAGAGAGAGAGAGAGAGAGAGAGAGAGAGAGAGAGAGAGAGAGAGAGAGAGAGAGAGAGAGAGAGAGAGAGAGAGAGAGAGAGATTTGGCAAATACTCTTAATTACCAACAAGATGAGGCTGTGAAACCCAAAGTTCCCAGCAACGGCAAATTACTTATTTTTGACCTTTGACCCTAAGGTATGACCCTGACGTTGACCCTCCTCTGATTACAGGCTTCGATATTAGAGTGTGCAGTCCATACATGAGGCCTTTATTTTATATTAGTTCACAAGTTATGTCCAAGTTATAACAAGTAAAAAATGCGACGAATTTTCTTCGGCACAATCGAGTTTTCTGTACAGCCGCTACAGCGTATAATAATCAAGGCCACGGAAAATAGATGCATCTTTCGGTGGTCTCGGTATCACCAGCCGCGGCCCATGAAACTTCAACCACGGCCAGGTGGTGGCTTGTCCTATATCGTTGCCAGAAGCACGATTATGGCTAACTTTAACCTTAAATAAAATAAAAAACTACTGAGGCTAGAGGGCTGCAATTCGGTACGTTTGATGACTGGAGGGTGGATGATCAACATACCAATTTGCAGCCCTCTAGCCTCAGTAATTTTTAAGATCTGAGGGCGGACAGAAAAAAGTGCGGATGGACGGATTACTAGGTTCAACTCCTGCCTACAAATCAGCTCGTGACGCTTAATATAATAAAACCCTGAGGCCTAAAAACAATATTTACCTTTAGGCCTCTGTTCCAAATGCGTTTAGACGTTATCCACTGTAATCACACAGTAGGCCTAAGGTTTTATGACCTTTGTAGGCCTGTCTCCCAAGACACTGGTGGATTTATGAGACCTCAGGGTGGGCCACTCATAAAACGTTGATCGTACTTGAACTTTTTATTAAAAGACATACACATACACACACATATACATACACATACACACACACACATACACAAAGCGACGAGGTACTCTCTCTATGCAGATAGTGCAAATGTTTAGCCTTCTTGTGTAGAAACTGATTTATGAGTGAGTTGAGGCAAAATATCGGGAGGGGGAGGGGAGGGGAGGGGGGGGGGGGAGGGGAGAGGGAAGGAAAGGGGGAGGATTGATGGAGCTGAGGAGCTGAAACTTTAACTTTCCATGACTACTATCTTTTGCTTCTTTGTAATTTGTCATTGGTTTTAAATTATAGTAATTATATTTCACTGTTTTTTTTTTTTGGGGGGGGGTGTTCTGAATTACATTACAGTACATTTACTGTATTTTTTAAATTTTTAAATAGTTACATTAATTTTAAATACTTTCATTCTATTTATAATATATCCTAATCGATACACCTAAATTAATTTCAATAACTTTCATTCTCTTCATAATATATACTAATTGCTTCTACTTGGCAGGCTTTATGGGGGGAGGGGTGAAAGCCCCCTCCCATCACCCAATTCAATCCACTCGAATGAATTTATAAGACCTTAATAAAGGGCGCTTTTCTAAAATGAAAACTGCCTTTAAGTAATTAATAGAAAACCAATTTTGTATCAAAATTCCAAACCAACATTTTCCAAAAACCCTGAAAGGTAAAAAGACAAAATCATAAGAAAATTAATAAGGTTCCAAAATGTAAAATGACAAAGGAATATTGCTAGAATGAAATTCAAGACTTCACCCAATGGACAAGAGAGAATTGTCTGTATATTGCCCTGAAAATATATATATATATATATATATATATATATATATATATATATATATATATATATATATATATATATATATATATATATATAAAATCAAACCCAACATTTGATTAGATTGCTGCAACATTCCAAAAACGAGGTACCCAGCAGAATATTGGAAAAGGTGACGACCGAGAGTAAACTCTTCCCCCGAAACCACTATATCCTTCTAAAATCCCCCAAAATAATTCAATAAACGGCATTTCAAAGGGAATGCAATAAAAGGTCAGCTCTGTAAGACGAAATTTTTCATTATGACCAACTCGATGTCCCCTAGCTTTACCGGGTATTAAGGATTTCGTGAAATTCCATCAGATTTCATGATACCCAGAAAATAAAAGAATAAAGTTGGAACTGGAGAAAGGCAGTGAGATAGACGGCAATACTGAAGAAATGAAGGGGGAATGGAGGTAAAGTAAAAGGCTTGGAAGTTTGTGCAGCTAGGGACTGAAGGGACGTTGCAACCACCATTTAGTAATGCCTACTGTGCAACGTGTGAGGTGAACTGACGGCGCTAATCCCCTCCGGGGATATGGTTACTGAACAAGGATACCAAAAATAGCTTTCATGGATGCTGTAAAATAATAATAATAATAATAATAATAATAATAATAATAATAATAATAATAATAATAATAATATTTCCAGTGGCTACTATAAAGGACCTTTTCAGCTCAGCATTCAAAAGAATGAATTAAGCAGTAACTACTATACTGGTTTTCCTACAGCCAACCCCTAATCTTTCGATCATTTCAATCCAACCCCTTTCCTCATCCCACGAGAAGGCAAATTGCCACGGAAATTGGAAAAACACAAAAGAGCTATTGTTTTTCCATTCTTCTTCTTCTTCTTCTTCTTCTTTTCAGGGTAGGGGCGAGAGAAAATTGGAAGAAATATTTCCTTGCAATTGGGGAAAAAAAAAATGGTTTCGTCTTGGGACCAGGTTGGTTCGAGGTATTATGCTGGTGAGGGGGAAAGGTATATGTATAAACAAATATGCTCATACATATGTATGATCCGTCCATAAAACATACATACATACTACATATATATATATATATACAGTATAATTCTATACAAATACTTGTTGGAAAAATGTATGGCTTGGCAATCATACATAATTATACACAAGTTGGACATACATACAAAAGTGCCAATACATATGTATGATCTGTCCATATATACATAAATGCATCCAAAAATATGCTGGGAAAATATACACAGCATCCATAAGTATTGTTTGGCATCAATTACAAAGATACATATACAATCCATTCTTTTCCATTTTATAAACCAAACGACCCAGCCCCCTCCCCAGGGCCATTCTTTTGCCCAAAATTAATCTCAGCCTTTCGTGGGGTCACTTCACGCACAAACACACATACACACACTCACACACACAAACATACAAAGTCTTTTTTTTACAAGAGAGCAACGTGAAACTGGTCATTCTGCAAACTCCGTTTTCTATACACCAGCCCGGAGGGGTGATAAGTAAGTTGGCCCATTAATCTTAAGCTTATGGGAGCATTTATCTTTTTTATTTTATTTTCTCGCGGTTTTTCATACTGGGTGGGTGTGGGTGTGGGTGGGTGTGGGTATGGGGGGGGGGTGTACTGTAAGTGACAGTCTGGGAGATAGTTAATGATGTTGATGGGTACATATAATAATAATAATAATAATAATAATAATAATAATAATAATAATAATAATAATAATAATAATAATAATATCAAACAACTTTATCAGATATTAATTTCATCTTCGATAACCCGTAAAATAATTTTTGCAATGTCCCTCCCACCTCGAAAATTATTAAAAAATTATCATTTAATGAG
>NC_089786.1:52994694-53022194 GCF_040412425.1 Macrobrachium rosenbergii | reverse complement strand
TCTGATGTATTTGCATACAAACACACGATATTCTCGTACTAAGCTAAATACTGTACATTTCCCCTTATCGAAACCGGTTTTAAAAGTGACACGGTAATCCGGCTTAGCGGATTACCATTCCTTTTTAGTTTTCTGTAAAAGAAAACAATTGTGCCGGCTTTGGCTGTCCGTCCGCACTTTGTCTGTCCGCACTTTTTCTATCCGCCCACAGATCTTAAAAACTACTGAGGCTAGAGGGCTGCAAATTGGTATGTTGATCATCCACCCACCAATCATCAAACATACCAAATTGCAGCCCTCTAGCCTCAGTAGTTTTTATTTTATTTAAGGTTAAAGTTAGCCATAAACGTGCTTTTGCAACGATATAGGACAAGGCCACCACCGGGTCGCAGCTCATACAACATTATACCGAGACCACCGAAAGATAGATCTATTTTCGGTGGCCTTGATAATACGCCGTAGAGAAAACTCGAGTGCGCCGAAAAACTCCGGCGCATTTTATACTTGCTTGTATGATGTAATCCCTTAGAAAAGATATAATCCACTTCAGACAACTGTTCTCTATAACTGTATTTCGCTTTGATTGCTCAGAAGCGGGATTTTAAATCCGGATTTAGCCATGTTTTTGCGTTGTTAGTTTATTTATTCAGTTTGTACAACTTTATACGTCAGTCTGTCAAATTTTAGTATTTGTAACTAGACCAGTGGTTCTTAACCTTTTTAATACCACGCCACCGCCCTGCATCTATGAGTAAACTCCCTCCCAGATTTAAAGTAAAATTTTAAAAAGAGAGAGAGAGAGAGAGAGAGAGAGAGAGAGAGAGAGAGAGAGAGAGAGAGAGAGAGAGAGAGAGAGAGAGAATGGGCGTTTTTATTCTTTTTGGAATGAATTAGAGAGACACTTGACAATGCTTCTTAGCGACTCTTGTTAAGAGAATATAACGAATATAATTAGAGAATTTTTAATTTTTCCCTGGGGCTTGCGCCCCCCCCCCCGGTTGAGAACCATTGATCTAGACCTGTGATGTTATTTATATGATTTAATGGCTATTTTTCATTATTTTACGCTTCGTGAAATACTTATACATGATTTAAATGGCTGTTTGCTCTTTTTTATCTATACAATATAATTTCAAAATATAATCTACAATTTGGCATTTTTCGTCAAATTATTTTTTAAATCGTTTTTGTCATTTTTAAAATTGATTTCTTAGTTATTTTGGTGATTCATTTATAGAATACTGTATTAATTCACTATATATTATTATTATTATTATTATCATTATTATTATTATTACTAACATCATACTGACCCAAAAAATAAACTGGTTAAATCAAGACAATCCTAGAATCTCTATCAATTACAGCCTACCGAAAGAATATCACAACACAATAATAAACATACAAAATAACACGTTATTCCAGTGACATGACAGCCCCCTACCTTCAAGCACAACGACAGCCTGTAATTACAAGAAGTTTCCCTGACAAGCAAAGGCATTATTAAATATTTCAATGGTTCCTTAGGTAATTTATTTACAAATAAATGTCGCGACTGCGTTTCCACCTGTCACCAAGGAGAGATAATTCACAGAATGGCTGAATAATTACTCAGAAATTACGTTTGTGTAATTTACTAGCGAATAATTCATTAGGTTGTTGTTATTTTATGTTATGATTCCATTCCCACCTGTAACATGGGTGAGATAATTCTGCAAACGCTTTGATTACCTTAGAATTAGGTTGAATTACAAATCTCACCCACTTCTTCACACTGTCGAGGGCAATTACGATGACCTACTTTGTAATTGCTTTAAAGGCAGCTATTACGTAATTACGCAAAAGAATTCACGTTCGTTAAGATTAAAACAAGTAAAAAACGCGCCGAAGTTTCTTCGGCGCAATCGAGTTTTCTGTACCGCCGCTACATCATATAATCAAGGCCACTGAAAATAGGTCTATCTTTCGGTGGTCTCACTGTAATGGTCTATGAGCCGCGGCCCATGAAACTTTAACAACTGCCCGTTGGTGGCCTATCCTATATCGCTGCCAGAAGCACGATTATGGCTAACATTAACCTTAAATAAAAAAAAAAACTACTGAGGAGGCTAGAGGGCTGCAATTTGGTATGTTTGATGATTGGAGGGTGGATGATCAACATGCCAATTTGCAGTACTCTAGCCTCAGTAGATTTTAAGAGAGGGCGGACAGAAAAAGTGCGGACAGAAAAAAGTGCGGACAGAAAAAGTGCGTACATCAAAATGTGCGTTGAGGTGCGGACCGAAAAAAGTGCGGACAGAAAAAAGTAAGCACATCAAAAAGTGCGGACAGAAAAAATGCGCACAGAAAAAAGTTCGGACAGAAAAAAGTGCAGACAGAAAAAAGTGCAGACAGAAAAAAGTACGGACAGAATAAAGTGCTGCCGGGCAGACAAAGCCGGCACAACAGTTTTCTTTTAAAGAAAACTAAAAACCTGCATTAAATGCACAATAAAATGCAGGATGGATTCGTCAACAACATAACTGAATAACCTCGCCTTCACCACGACTGATAATTACGAATATCTTCCGAAGTTGAATTACTTTTCTGAGACAATTACGACATCCGTAATAAGTGAATTATTAGACAGTTACGACATCCGTAATTAGTGAATTATCCGAAGTGTAAATAGATTATGAAGACGTGTTTTTAGATAGCGGTTGACTTTATTCGTTCCTTTGAAAGGATTACGTGAAAAGTGACGAGGAATTTTACGAGAATTGAACCAGAGGTGGCCCATATGACTGGCAAGAGGTCATGACGAGATTTTGGGGGATATGAGAGAAAGAGAGAGAGAGAGAGAGAGAAATCCTATGCCACTTCTGAAATGTAAAGGATGGAAATAGCTCTCTCTCTCTCTCTCTCTCTCTCTCTCTCTCTCTCTCTCTCTCTCTCTCTCTCTCTCTCTCAGCATTCCACATTTCCACGTTCCACAGTTATCCCATATTCTCTCTCTCTCTCTCTCTCACACACATTCCATTTCCATCTGGCGTGCCATAGTTATCCTCTCTCTCTCTCTCTCTCTCTCTCTCTCTCTCTCTCTCTCTCTCTCTCTCTCTCTCTCTCCATTTCCATCTGGCGTTCCATTTACCTCGAAGAGGTCTCCTTCTCTCACACATCATTCCCCGAGAGGAACCTCTTATTTCCACCCCCTGTTCCGCGCCAGATACTTCATTAACAGAGAACTGTTACGAAGTCAAGGTATATTTATATCGTGAAGTTGGGCTGTCTGTTTACCACCACCACCACCACCTCCTCCTCCTCCTCCTCCTCCTCCTCCTCCTCCTCCTCCTCCTCCTCCTCCTCCTCCTCCTCCTCCTCCTCTTTCACAAGTCTGTTTTCGCTGATTAAAAATTTTGATAGTTGAAAATTACTGTCATTATTATCAATACAACTATTATTATTATTATTATTATTATTATTATTATTATTATTATTATTATTATTATTATTATTTCTCGTCTTGTGCCCGAAGGCTTACTGGGATGATCATAATTCTAGCAAAACAAAGTTGAAGAAGTTGAACAGCTCAGTGGAAGACGGCCAAATGGAACAGAAAAGGGATAAAATATGCATCAAGCACTTCACCTAAGGATCAACTGATGGCTGTAATGCAGTAGCTAAGGCACACTGTAAGCAGTCACACTTTAACAAGAGAGGGATTTTCTGCTGAATCTGATCAGTGAAATAAACATTTGTTTTTTTTTTTATTTTAAAGTCAAAAAATACATCATCATATTTTCCCTCTTTTAAAAATCATAATTTGTAATCAATGTTAATTGTATTTTTCACTTTACTTAACTCCTAATATTTTTTTTATTTACACAGATGCCATTCTTCATGAGCTGAGAAGTAAATAAATTATCTTCCGTGTAAAATTTAGATGAGATTAAAATAATTCACCAGTGATCAATTATCCACAGAACTCTCACAGACAACAACTTTAACCAGCTGTATATTGGAATTTCAAGTTCATTGGTTTAAGAATAGCTGGAATACTTGCTAAGTCTAATACAGATATTTATGAAACATCTTAATTAAAATGGTCAAATCTATGATAAGTCTTGATGACTTTCCTGTAAGCCTCCTGTCATTGATGATAAGCCTCGATTCACCTGTAAATCATCAATCCTTAATGACAGACCCTGACTCACCCGTAAGCTTCCTGTAATTATTAACAAAACCTGAATCACCTGTAAGCCTCCTATAATTACTGACAGACCCTGACTCACCTGTAAGCCTCCTGTAATTATTGACAGGCCCTGACACACATGTAAGCCTCCTGTAATTATTGCCAGGCCATCACTCACCTGTACGCCTCTTATAATTAATGACGGACCGACTCAACTTGTAAGCCTCCTGTAATTATTGACAGGCCCTGATACACCTGTAAACCAATCATTAATGACTGGCCCTGACTCACCAGTAAGCCTCCTGTAATTATTGACAGGCCCTGGCTCACCTGTAAGCCTCCTGTAATTATTGACAGGCCCTGACTCACGTGTAAGCCTCCTGTAATTATTGACAGGCCCTGGCTCACCTGTAAGCCTCCTGTAATTATTGGCAGGCCCTGACTCACTTGTAAGCCTCCTGTATTCAATGACAGGCTCTGACTCACCTGTAATCCTCCTGTAATTAAGGATAAGCCTCGACTCACCTGTAAGCCTCCTGTGGGGGAATGAGAACGCGGGCGGAATCGTCCTCAGAATCGGAGAGCGGAGGCACCCCCGACCCTCTGTCCTTGGCGGGAACGCCTCCGAGGAGACCGCTGTCCGTGCTGTCTCCGGGAGTCTCCTCGGTGTCCGCGTCCTCCCCGTCGAAGGTGCTGCTCTCCGCGACGCCCTCGGGCTGGCTCCCGCCCATGTCGTCCTTCTCTTCCATCATGACCTTCTCCATGTCGTCCGAGGCTATCCTCTTCCATCGCGTGAGCCTCCGGGCGGCCAGCGTCGGGCTCCGGAGCTGCGCCGGCCTCGTCAGGGCCTCGAGTATGGGTGTAGTTCTCCAGCTCGTCACTTGGGGTACTTGCGTCGAGGCCTGAGGCGGCCCGACGATCCCGGAGCGGGCGTGGGACCTGTTGGAGTCGCTCAGGAGGAAGGTGGAGGAGTTGTGCGAGGAACGTTCGGTCGAGGAGGAGTCTCCTCCTCCTCCTCCTCCACCTCCACCCCCTCCATATCCTCCTCCACCAGCCACTCCTCCGCCGTAACTGTTTTCACTCATAACTGGAAGATTTCAATTACCGACATGGTGAAAATATGAGGGGCAGTCACATCAACTCGTAATGAAACCAGATGTTACGAACGTTGTAACCCACATTCACCCCACTTCAAACGTCCATATTTTAGTGAAAGGCCCGGTTTAATAACAGATCCGGATAAACGAGGGATTTTGATAAACGACAGATTCGGATAACGGAAAATCCGGATAATTGAAAGACTCAGATAGCCTACCTGAAAGACACTTATCACTTCGCGGTTCGCGAACTTACGACATAGATCAAACTTCCCATAGACATACAATAAGGACCCTTTTCCGAGGCCAAAATCACAAGGAAATCACATACAAAAATCACATGAGGAATCACACTTGGTTAAATAACGAGACCTTGACAACGTCAGATACTGGAAAATCACAGGTAATTTTTTACTTCAAGTTTTAGATACCAAGAACATCACTTTTGATTTTGATTTTCAAGTAAATCCTGAAAGAATAAATTTGTAAATATTTTCAGAGGTGAAAAATAAGACACAAGTCAACCCCCGCTTCTTATTTTTCCGTTTATTTTTTGTTACATGATGACATCAATAAATATTAGAAATATATAATCAATCTAAAAGGCCCATAACTTGTCCCCAAAGCAATGTATAATACAAGGTTTTAAAACAAATAAAAAACTCATACCTGGCTGCGAGGTGCCTGAACATTATAAAAGTACAAATGTGAAAAATAATCATGTAGTCATCCTATAATTGCATCTGTACAGCTTCTGGGTTTTAGTGTTAGGGATTTGAAACATCTGTCGTGGTTGCTAACTTTATATTTCATAGACAAAAGCATACCTTGTTTTCCTCAAGAAATGGATTCAACAATTCAGTCTCTAAACCATTAGTAGAATGAAACATAAGGAATAAACACCAGATTCACTTTCCTTTATAACTGGTTGAAATCACGTTTAAAAATAGTTTAATATATATATATATATATATATATATATATATATATATATATATATATATATATATATATATATATATATATATATTAACAGGACCTCATTGAAACTGGATGGTATCTAGCGGAGATATTTATTCAACAAAGGTTAAAAGCTTTCCAGGACTAACAGTCCTCACTGTCGAGTAATCTACGGATACTTGACAATGAGGACTGTCGGCCCTGGAAAGCTTGTAGCTTTTTGTTGAGAAATACCTCCAGTAGATACCATCCAGTTTCAATAAGGTCCTGCTAGCAATTGTATTAATGCACAGAACAATTGTGTAAGTGATAAAGTTAATATATATATATATATATATATATATATATATATATATATATATATATATATATATATAGGATCCTAGGACGCGTGATAAGATACATAGTATCATAGGATAAATACAAAAAATACGAATCCTTATCAGCTTATATATATATATATATATATATATATATATATATATATGTATACACACACACACACACACCCACTCTACTCTCTCTACACCCTAGCAGAGAGACCAATGGTTTATTGAAACACTGTTTTGCCTTTAGAGCAAATTAAAGGCGACATACTAAAACGTATCGGCAGCCGAGAAGGCGAAGTACTTTAATGGTAGTGGTGGAGCCGCTGACTGACACCGTTTCCCATCATCTTGGGGTATTTCACTTCGTCAAAACTTTGTACTATACTGGAGAAGCTCTTGAGTGCTTGCGTGGCTTGCTTGAATAAGGATACGTAGTGCTTTCGTGTGTGCGAGTGTATTTTTATATGTATGTGTGTGTATGGAAATAATTACGTATGTTTATACACAAATGTAAGTTGCATGAGTGGGAAGTGACCTGTGTGTTTATGTATGTATGTGTACAGTATATATATCCTATACGTACATATATACATTTACACATGCACATACACACACAAACACACACACATCAATATATATATAATCAAGAGAGAGAGAGAGAGAGAGAGAGAGAGAGAGAGAGAGAGAGAGAGAGAGAGAGAGATTTATAGCGATACGTCAGCTGTCCTGACAGTTCTATATCGCCGTCGAACTACCCATTTTTTCCAACACAAAAGAAGTTATCACTCGAAACGAGAGAGAGAGAGAGAGAGAGAGAGAGAGAGAGAGAGAGAGAGAGAGAGAGAGAGACCTTCTTCTTCTACTGCGGAAAACCCCACCACAATTGATGGCATTATAACGCCGACCTTATGGCGACTCAGGACCGGAGACAAATCCGGTTTGTTAGGGACCATTTGCTACACTTATACAAAGAACAGAGGTGTATAATAAAAAAAATTTACATACAGACACACACACATACAATCTGGTCCTTTTAGCTTTCTGTAAAGAAAACTATTGTGCCGGCTTTGTCTGTGTGTCCGCACTTGTTCTGTCCGCCCTCAGATCTTCAAAACTACTGAGGCTAGAGGGCTGTAAATTGGTATGTTGATTATCCACCCTTCAATGATCAAACATACCAAATTGCAGCCCTCTAGCCTCAGTAGTTTTTATTTCATTCAAGGTTAAAGTCAGCCATAATTGTCCTTCTGGCGACTATATAGAACAGGCCACCACCTGGCCGTGGTTAAATTTTCATGGGCCGCGGCTCATACAGCATTAAACCGAGACCACCGAAAGATAGATCTATTTTCGGTGGCCTTGATTATACGTTGTAGCGGCTGTACAGAAAACTCGACTGCTGCGCCGAAGACACTTCGGGGCAGTTTTTACTTGTTTCATATTCACTCGCCTTGGAAACGAGCTCAAATGAACTACGAACTTCCCAAAATCTTTCGGCGTCTTCGTTGCTAAGCAAATTGGCCCGGGAAACGCATGGCTCCCTTGTGGGCGGTATTTGTCAAAATGTCTCATTTCCCCTTGAAAAATTCTTTCATATTTTTTAGGGTACGTCTTCACCGCGTACGTACTCACAGAGAGAGAGAGAGAGAGAGAGAGAGAGAGAGAGAGAGAGAGAGAGAGAGACCTCTACACCAGCTAGCAAGGCGGAAGACGTTATATCCTGGGGGTAACAGAGTTAGTCCATTTTTGCTATTTCTCCCTCCCTCAGACCGATCATTTTCCACGCATCTTGATTTTTACAAAATAAAAAGAAATAAAGGAAGAAAGAGAAGACTGTATATATTTATATATATTCGACATTTTGTCGCTGACGCTGAGGCTTCCAGCGACCAAATTCTCCCCTTGCTCGAGTCAGCGTTTTTTTTTAAAGGGTTCAGCCAACTCTAAATCTGTGTTGTATAAGGCATCAGCAATATCAAAGATCTCTAACCCTGTGTCTTTGTTATTATTATTATTATTATTATTATTATTATTATTATTTTTGCCTTTGAAACTTTGAACAGTTCCTCAGGTTCCATTCCAGAGTATGCTGGAACTCACCACACCAAAGCGGTGGATTCGAGGTTTGATTCCAGAAGGTCCTGGAAAGCTTAAGATAGATTCTTTCAATTCCAGGTGTACCTATTATAATTATTTCCGTCACTGGAACTTCGAACAGATCATCGGGCTCTATTCCAAAACGGGCTGGAACTCACCGCACCCTAGCGTTCGATTCCAGGGTTTGATTCCAGATTGACCTGGAATGCTAAAGACTGGTTCTTTCAATTCCAGGTGTGCCTGCGTTGAAGTTTCTGTTTATTATTTTTGAACAGGTCCACAAGGTCCCACTCCAGACTGGAACTCACCACACCCAAGCGTTCGATTCCAGGGTTCGATTCTACATTGACCTGGAACGCTCAAGAGAAATTCTGGAAATTCCAGGTGTGGCCTTTGTGGACATAACCAGTAAATCAAGTGCCTGGTGGCTAGTCAACTGAGTAGGTAGTAACTACAGTTAGGGAGGTCATGAAACTACCAACCTCATCTGGAAACTACCACCTGGATTAACCAGATCTGGATTCCAGAAAGGATAAGTCTTTGATTGGACTGGAATCCTACATTCAGGAATAACGTATTTCTGAAGCTAATTTTTAAGTCTTTCTTGCAATAATTTTCCATCCAGATGAACCCGACGAGGTTAAATGTCACTCCTGGACCAGCTTTTTGAAAGCTCTGGAATCCAGGCACCTAGAGCCTGGAATCTGGAACGCCGTGTTTATTTTTGTAACGCGTTTTGATGCGCATAAAACCAAGAAGGATTACAGTGTTGCCATATTTCCTTTCTGCAAGCTATGAATATTGTATATTTTGACAGAGAGAGAGAGAGAGAGAGAGAGAGAGAGAGAGAGAGAGAGAGAGTAAAATTAGCGTGAAATAAAATTCCCTTTGCTTCGCAATCTGGTTTTAATTCAGCGGTGCGCCTTGTCCTTGCCATGTTTAGCCATGCTGCGTCGCAGAGAGAGAGAGAGAGAGAGAGAGAGAGAGAGAGAGAGAGAGAGAGAGAGAGAGAAATAATTCGATCATTTCAAACACAGAGCCCTGTGTAAACCTCATGTCTCTTAGTACCTCACCTAAGTTGATAAAATTATGCTAACAAATACAGTAAAAAAAGAGAGAGAGAGAGAGAGAGAGAGAGAGAGAGAGAGAGAGAGAGAGAGAGAGAGAGAACCCAAAATACATAAATAAAAGTGCCTAACATTTAACCTCACAAACCAGGAAAAAGCAGTAAAATAGGTTACAGAAATTCAGGTTGACAAAATTTTAAAAAAAATCTTTAGATAACAGAAAACTCCAATTCCAGGAAATGTTTCCAGTTTCAGGAAGCAATTTCAGATCAAATTTAGCGGTGTGTGGTTCATCCTGGAATTCATGTGCACATGCACAGAGAGAGAGAGAGAGAGAGAGAGAGAGAGAGAGAGAGAGAGAGAGAGAGAGAGAGAGAGAGAGAGGTAATATAAAAATGATAAGGAAATATCTTTACAAAACATCTCTTGTAAATACACATTTTGTGTGTGAGAGAGAGAGAGAGAGAGAGAGAGAGAGAGAGAGAGAGAGAGAGAGAGAGAGAGAGAGAGAGGCCTAAATGAATTATTATCTCTACTTCTCCACTTGTTTACCTCTCTCATTATTGCCAGTGGACATTTAATTAAAAATACGGAATCGAGTCCCGTCTTCAAAATTGCCAACATAATGAAGTTTGATTTTAATTATGGCCAAAAAAAAAAATTAGAGAACATGACAGAAATGTAAAAAATATCAGTACCCTATATATATATATATATATATATATATATATATATATATATATATATATATATATATATATATATATATATATATATATATATATATATATATATATATATAATAAACCATTTCAAGTCAACCCAGTCTTCCTTCAAACAAGATAACTTTAGGGGCGAGACTGACGTTATTTTGCCTTAACTTTTCGGCCATCACTTCTGATACGGGACTAGGCTACGCCAACGAGAAAACTTTCTCTCTAGGGGGAGAATGAAAGAGAGACCGTTTTCCGTTATTGGAAGCGCCGAGTTGAACGTGACTTTCCCTCAGCCAGTTGGTAATGTCAAAAAAAAAAAAATACGGACTTGACGTAAAGTAATATTTTGTTATGCGTACGTGTGTGTATATATATCTATATCTATATATTTACATTTATGTTTATATTTATATTTATAGTTATATGTGCTTTTAATGAACAGACTAAGAATTAGGGGTGAAACTGAATAAATAGTATATAAAAATACTGGGGCAAACCCAACTGTTGTATTTCACAATTACTTAGCAAAGTCACTTTTCTGCTTAAATCACAGATTACTTACCACTGTTGCAAATAAACAAAAAAAGTAAGAAAATGCGCCGAAGTTTCTTCGGCGCAATCGAGTTCTCTGTACAGCCGCTACAGCGTATAATAATCAAGGCCACCGAAAATAGATCTATCCTTCGGTGGTCTCAGTATAATGCTTTATGAGCCGCGACCCATGAATTTTAACCACGGCTTGGTGTTGGCCTATCCTATATCGTTGCCAGAAGCACGATTATGGCTAAAAACAAGGTTCAAATTAGTTTTCCATTTCACACACACACACACACACACACACACACACACACACACACAGTATATATATATATATATATATATATATATATATATATATATATATATATATATATATATATATATATATATATATATATATATATATATATATATATATATATATATATATATATTCAAATTACAAAATATAATTCTCCTAATTCTAGAGAATACCAACAAAGACCAAATGACCCACCCCACCCCACCAATCTAACCTCCCCCTCCCCGAAATCCCCACACATCCACCCCACCTAGCCGAAACAAAAGGCCGCAGCCCTATTGTTTGATCCACGTATCGTACAGGTATGCTGAGTCACCGCCATGTTTTTTTTAAGCCGACATCAAAGGAAGCCGCCGTTATTGGACTGGTATCAATTGACGGCGATTTTCCCTCGAGTTTTAAAAACAGTTTCTATTTAAAAAAACAAAAAACAAAAGCGTAGTAAGGCTATTGTTTAACGACTTTTGACAGATCTCAACTTGGGTAAGTGTCGCTACAATAGATTTGTAAACAAACCCGTTTGGGAATTTTGTTTGTTTATTTATCTATTATTTTTTTTTTGTTGTTGTTGGGTACAAGGAGGACGCATGGGTTTATATACCTGACTATTGTAGATTGGGCTGGTGGCTTATGCCAACACACGGGGGAATCCTTTTACCCAAGGGCGTCTCCTTTTTGTAGTAAGAATAAAACACACACAAACACAATCATTATCATATCCTGTCCTACAACTGATCATCAATCATTGTATAATTTCCTCAATTATCCTTTCATTTCATTATACTACTTTACACTTTTTTAGTTTTCTGTAAAACTATTTTGCCGGCTTTGTCTGTCCGTCCGCACTTTATTCTGTCCGCAATTTTTCTGTCCGCCCTCAGATCTTAGAAACTACTGAGGCTAGAGGGCTGCAAATTGGTATGTTGATCATCCACCCTCCAGTCATCAAGCATACAAAATTGCAGCCCTCTAGCCCCGATAGTTTTTATTTTATTTAAGGTTAAAGTTAGCCGTAATCGTGCGTCTGACAACGGTGCACGATAGGCCACCACGGGTCGTGGTTAAAGTTTCATGGGCCGCGGCTCATACAGCATTATACCGAGACCACCGAAAGATACATCTATTTTCGGTGGCCTTGATTATAATACGTCGTAGCGGCTGTACAGAAAACTCAATTGTACTTTTTACTTGTTTTACTGATTTACATAGCTCATAATATCATTGGATTTTGTCAGACCTCAGTACAAAGAGGTAGTACAGTTCTTCTCAAAATTCAACCGCAAACGAACAACGTAAACATATTACTGACAAAGTAATCACTATTAAATCTGTACTGCGCGTGACAGAGAAAAAATTGAATTATTTATACCAAAAAAAAAAAAACCTACTAGGGTGATGTACCAATTGGCTTTGGGGGAAAAGTGCAGCTAAATGGAAAACCCACGTATTCACTCCCGTGGGATGCCCGGAAAGGAAAACAATAGGTGCTTTCTCTCTCTCTCTCTCTCTCTCTCTCTCTCTCTCTCTCTCTCTCTCTCTCTCTCTCTCTCTCTCTCTCTTTCTCTAGGGATAACGGTATTATTTTTATCTTTCTTTCTATATCTGTCTCTGTCTCTCTCTCTCTGGGATAACGGTATTATTCTCTCTCTCTCTCTCTCTCTCTCTCTCTCTCTCTCTCTCTCTCTCTCATCTACACTAGAGATGTTAATTCTCTGTGTCGCACTCCCTTTTCTCCTCTAGAAATGATGACATTCTCTCTCTCTCTCTCTCTCTCTCTCTCTCTCAGGATACCTCTTTCTAAATCAACAAGATTCATCATTTTGAGACTACATTCAGGATAAGTAATCGGAACCATAAACACTCAAACAAACAAAGAGAGAGAGAGAGAGAGAGAGAGAGAGAGAGAGAGAGAGAGAGAGAGAGAGAGAGAGAGAGAAAGCACTGTACCGCTGCAGCAATGACAGCACAAGCACAGCAGGAGAGCAGCAATAAACAACCGATTAACAGCAAGCTGTACAGAGTGAGAGCGCGAGAGTGAGAGAGGAGCCATCATCGTATCATCACTAAAACTCTACGGGAACCGCGCGCCTCCTTTGAAGTTCAGCTTTAAACGAGTTTTGCCCCGTTGGAGAGAGAGAGAGAGAGAGAGAGAGAGAGAGAGAGAGAGAGAGAGAGAGAGAGAGAGAGAGGAACGGGTAGCGGTGGTGGTAGTAATGGCGATGATGATGATGTAAGGGAGAGCGACAAAGAGTAATGTCTCTGAAACATTAAATATCAGCATTCCAGAGAGAGAGAGAGAGAGAGAGAGAGAGAGAGAGAGAGAGAGAGAGAGAGAGAGAGAGAATCAGCAGTATTTAAAACTATGTTGAATATTGTCGCCATTCAATAGGTAAAAATATAGTGAAATTCTAATACATATTTTTTTATGAAAATAGCTTTTATTTACAAAAAAAAACCGAGGTAATATAAGGGAGGTTCAGGAATATTGAAATAATAAAAATGTACATAAACGCAAAATATATATATATATATATATATATATATATATATATATATATATATATATATATATATATGTATATATATATATATATATATATATATATATATATATATATATATATATATATGTATATATATATATTAAGGAAGTAATTGACACATAAACACGTGTGTTTCACGGAAGTAAATTTATGCCTCACATCGGGATCGAACACAAGTCTTTCAAAATGAAAGGCATGGGCGCTACCAACTGACCCACGCAGGTCAGTTGGCAGCAACCCTTGCTCTTCACTTGAACGACCTGGGTTTGATCCCGATATGAGTAAAAAACTACCGTACAATCGTTCTGAAACATCACATATCAAAGAGGAAACCTGTTATCCCCTAATGGATGAATGGCTAACCGAACTTTCAGATTGATTGTTTGCACTGTTCCTCTCTCTCACCCACACTCGACACCTCTCTCTCCCCTCCCCATCCCACAACAGCACGAGGAAGGTCCACTAACCCCCATTTCATTTATCAAATCCACGCAGCCCTTTATCAGGTGGGGATGAAACAAATGAGTAACATCACGAGGCAATCAGTTTTCCTTTCAAGAACGGAAAGGTTGGAGACCATTTCTTTACTTACCAGCAAGAAAGAAGTGAGTCGGTACCAGCAATATACCAGAAAAGAGAGAGAGAGAGAGAGAGAGAGAGAGAGAGAGAGAGAGAGAGAGAGAGAGAGAGAGAGAGAGAGAGAGAGAGAGTATCTAACACGAACCTACAATAAACAAGTAAAAAATGCGCCGAAGTTTCTTCGGCGAAAAGGAGTTTTCTGTACATTGTATAATCAATGTCACCGAAAATTTGATCTATCTTTCGGTGGTCTCGGTATAATGCTGTATGAGCCGCGGCCCATGAAACTTTAACCACGACCCGGTGGTGGCCTGTCCTATATAGTTTCCAGACGCACGATTATGGCTAACTTTAACCTCATATAAAATAAAAACTACTGAGGGTAGAGGGCTGCAATTTGGCATGCTTGATAATTGGAGGGTGGATGATCAACATCCCAATTTGCAGCCCTCTAGCCTCAGCATTTTCTAGAACTGAGGGCGGACAGAAAAAGTGCGGACGGACAGACAAAGCCGGCACAATAGTTTTCTTTTACAGAAAACTTAAATGGGGAGACATACCCAGGCGCTTTTTCTCTCCAGATTTAGTGGAGAGGAAATACACAATTTCCTTCGTGACTCGGGTTCATGGAGAGAGAGAGAGAGAGAGAGAGAGAGAGAGAGAGAGAGAGAGAGAGAGAGAGAGAGAGAGAGAGAGAGAGAGAGAGAGAGAGTGGAAACAAGCAAAGGGGACAGAATAAGAGAAGAAAAGAATAATTCTTTTCTCGTCCTTCAGAATTTTTTTTTTCTATGAATAACGATTCGGCACTAGATAAATTTTCTCTCAGTCAGTTTTTCTTTCTTTACTTATTTTTATTTATTTATTATTATTATTATTATTATTATTATTATTATTATTATTATTATTATTATTTCTGTTATAAATTAACAAAACATAAAGAGAGTATAGAAAACGAGTTTTCATTGGCATAGAAAACGAAGATTTCTTGTCATGTTAATCAAAGCCACCGAAAACAGATCTATCTTTCGGTGGTCTCGGTATAATGCTGTATGGGCCGCGGCCCATGAAACTTTAACCACGGCCCGGTGGTGGCCTGGCCTATATCGTTGCCAGAAGCACGATTATGGCTAACTTTAACTTTAAATAAAATAAAAACTACTGAGAAGGCTAGAGGGCTGCAATTTGGTATGTTTGATGATTGGAGGGTGGATGATCAACATACCAATTTGCAGCCCTCTAGCCTCAACAGTTTTTAAGATCCGAGGGCGGACAGAAAAAGTGCGGACGGACAGACAAAGCCGGCACAATAGTTTTCTTTTACAGAAAACTAAAAACCTTACTTTATTTTGATTTTACTAAATTCATATAACCAGTTTTTTATATATATGAAAACTGTCTTACTTTAATATACAATATTACATATTATAGTATAGCCATCTCCCCCCTCCCCCTCCCCTACCCCCTTAAAAAGAAGATATTCAGTCACATCAGTACATCGAAAATTCTCATAACAAATGAAAGATTTTCCAATATCTTTTTATCGAGGAGAATATGAGTCTCGTAGCTATAAACATAGAAATCTTATTACCCTCTTGTTTGCGTCCCCGGGAATGCGATTTGGAATAAGGGAATGCAACGCAATATAAGGGAATATATAAGGGCGCTTATCCCCTTGTATGAGTGAGATATTGAATGGTACACTGCCACTGAGAATTTCATAATCTCTATTGAATAAGCGGGATGGAAAAAGATTAAGTCCGGGTGTTCACCTCTCTTGTTTTCGATTGCTGAGAGAGAGAGAGAGAGAGAGAGAGAGAGAGAGAGAGAGAGAGAGAGAGAGAGAGAGAGAGAGAGAGAATGATGCAAGTAACTGGAGGGTATTTGTCGCCGTGAAGGTTGAGAGAGAGAGAGAGAGAGAGAGAGAGAGAGAGAGAGAGAGAGAGAGAGAGAGAGAGAGAGATTTACAGCAATATCGTATCTCGAAATATATCGTAAGACCCTCATAATTTCTCTAGATAAGGAGAATGGAGTTTGGTCTAAAAACGTAAGATGTATTTTTCAAGTTTGCAGTTATGAGAGGAAATTGGACACCTGAATTTATAAGCCAATAAATGGAAAATATTGTATTTTTAGTAAGCTTTAAAAGTGGAGAATTGTAGCCAATCTAAAAACAAAAAATAAAATAAAAATGGGAGAATTGTAACCAATCTAAAAAAATTAAAAATCAAAAGTGGAGAAATTGTAACCAATCTAAAAAAAAAAACAAAAAATAAAATAAGTAAATAAATGATAAAGAGAAATGTTTGATTGCACTGCAAGTGACTTTAAGTTACAACAGAGACTAATAATTTGTATAGCAGAGCAAAGTTGAGAAAAAAATGGCGATTATTAGGGACAATAATCTAGAATTTGATGCTAAGTTACAGACTATAATTATAACCTTGATTTCAGCATATATTCTCAAGTGTCACTTTCAAATATATTGAAAGTTTAGAAACCTCTTATGGAAAGTTAGGCAGGTAACTACAGAAACCTTACCTTACCTAACCTAACCTAACAGAGAGAAACCTTACCTAACCTAACCTAACGAGAGAAACCTTAAATAACATAACCTAACCTAACCTAACGGAGAGAAACCTTACCTAACCTAACCTAACCTAACGAGAGAAACCTTAAATAACCTAACCTAACCTACCAATTTTCAAAATTTAGTTATATCTTTACTTTCGCACTGAATATGAAAATGTCCTCAGTTCGTTACATATAATTCGAGTTCATAAATATGAATTGTGCTGAAAAATCAGAGGCATATTAGATACTCAAACCTAAATTTGAATTCGTAATTCTAATTTAATACGCGAGAAGATTATGTAATTGATACCATATCATCCTGATCAACTAAATTCCTAAAAAAATGAAATAAATTTTTTTTTAAATGTGACCTCATTTCGAAAATCATAATCTCGACATAAAACTTGAAAAAGAGAGAGAGATATATACACATTGATTTCGAAAAAGTTTTAATCAGGAAACTTATAACAACAAAAACCACTGCAGTCAAAAAAAAAAAAAAAAAAAAAAAAAACAATCCAAATTCCGCGAGAAAAGTTGTAACAAGAAAACTTGACAACTAAAATCAAATCAGACAGATACTCAATGAGATAAGTTGAAGAAAGAATAATGATAGAAAAAAATATTTTTAAATTATCAGAAGGAAGGCAAGATTTGGGGTGAAGGGCCAAATTATTTGGGTCAATATATATATATGTGTGTGTATGTGTATATATATATATATATATATATATATATATATATATATATATATATATATATATATATATATATATATATACAAGGAAAGAAACTACAATAAGTTCCCCCAAAAATCTCTTATGGTACACATCAAGTGTAAGTTGAATTTAAAACTGATATAATTAAAAAAATGAAATAAAATTTAAAAAATTCATAACACGTTCCCAAACATACACACACACACACACACAAAGTGAATTAAAGTTATACCACTCATTCGTCAAGCACGTAGTGAAATTTAAATAGTGTCACAGTAAGTAAAAGACTCATGATAAAAATAATTATAAGTACAATCAATAAAGGTAGCAAACGTCTATTATTAATGTAATATATAACCAGAATATTCCTCAGATGAATTTTAAAGGTCACCAAAGATTGAAAGGGATTACAAAATCAGATTTGGTCTTGTATGTCTGAGAGACATAAATTGGACAGTCTTGGTTCATTTTGCGAAGTCAAATACCAGAAACAATATTTATGATATTTATTACTAACATATTCTCTCTCTCTCTCTCTCTCTCTCTCTCTCTCTCTCTCTCTCTCTCTCTCTCCAAGGGAATAATAAACTTGTCATCAAACAAAGAAATTGGACTCAGTCGAATTTTTATTCCCAAGACAGTTATTGGAAGCGATGAATTCTTAGAGAGAGAGAGAGAGAGAGAGAGAGAGAGAGAGAGAGAGAGAGAGAGAGAGAGAGAGAGAGAGAGAGAGAGAGAGCGTAGTGGCAGACCTCATCAAAATAGAAAAATACGTTGTCTCGTGCTGAATAAAAGTCAAAGAGGAATTCCCTGTGAGTCGGTCAAATCGAGGCCCCCCCCCCTTCTCTCTCTCTCTTTCTCTCTTTCTCTCTCTGATTCTTGCCTCAGCTGGGTTCCTGTTCGAGATCAGTTTTTATAAGAAAGGGCCAAATTAAAGAGAAATAGTTTATTTCGTGTTTACCAAAATAATTTGCAGTTCAATATGTCTTCTTGTTATGTATTATAAATGCAATGCATAACTGAACAAATAAACACTAATAAATAAAGCAAAAATAAATGATAATGAAAGGAAATGGAAAAGGAAATAATGGGACAACATACAATATTTCATGATCTCTTTTGGTTAAAAAGTTCAGAGGTCCACAACAGACCTCTTATCCTATTCAATTCCATGCTGGTACAATATTGGCACTTTAACAATATAACAATTTCCAAAGCGGTTCAAAGTCATAAACGAAGAACTGGGACTAAAATTGGCTTTAAAATTCGTATCAGAAAACGTACAAATAAAGATGAAGGATTAAAACTCTAAAAAAAGAGAACCTTGATTCATTACTCTTGGATTTCCCATTATCCTCTGTTACCTCTTTCGAATGAGCACCATAATATTCTTTGGAAGCTTGAATTTCAAGTTAATGGCCCCTTTGGGCTTCTACCATATGAATAGGGTTCATCTTTTGATTAATAATAATAATAATAATAATAATAATAATAATAATAATAATAATAATAATAATAATAATAATAATAATAATAATGTGAAGTAACGAGACTGAATCACAAGTCCATGCCCCCAATTTCGAAGTGTTTGTAAAAACCTTGAAAAACTAAATACAAACGAGTATAAAAACAAACGTGAATATCAATTACTGGAGATTTGGTTTTTTAACCGATCAAAAGTAAAAATACTGAAATATACATGAAAATTAAACACAAAATAAAAATAAATATTGACAATACCGCCTAGGCAACGTCAAATTGCTTTTAAGCCATTAGAGAAGCAATCAATCATACAAGAATGCTTTCAAAATTTCAGTAAAGCATAACAATGCAGTTAAAACGTAAATAAAAAAATGAAGATTTTTTTTTTATTTTCGACTAATGTCAAGATACTTCAAAAACCTCAATTAAAAATATCAGGAATAAAATACAACAATTCTTTAAATTCATTACTGCTTCCAAAATCCGTCCCAACCACATCTGTCAAATGCCACGGTTCTCTTGAAGAGTCAAAATCTACAAGGTTATCCCGGCTCGATTTTGCCAGTCAAAACCCACAAAGTTATACCGGCTTTTTTTTTTTTTTGCAAGTCAAAACCCACAAAATTATCCGAGCTCGTTTTTGCCAGTCAAAACCCACAAGGTTACCCCGGCTCGTTTTTTTTTTTACCAGTCAAAACTCACAACTTATCCCAGCTCGTTTTTTGCCAGTCAAAACCCACAAGTTACCTCTGCTCGGTTTTTTACCGGTCAAAACTCACAAACTTATCCCAGCTCGTTTTTTGCCAGTCAAATCCCACAAAGTTATCCTGGCTCTTTTTTTTTCTGCCAGTCAAAACCCACAAAATAATCCGAGCTCGTTTTTGCCATTCAAGACCCACAAATTTACACGGCTCGATTTTGCCAATTAAAACCCACAAAGTTATCCGAGCTCGTTTTTGCCAATCAATACCCACAAATTTACCGGGCTAGTTTTTGCCAGTCAAAACCCACAAAGTTACCCCAGCTCGTTTTTGCCAGTCAAATCCCACGATGTTACCCCGCCTTGTTTTTTGCCAACACAGCAAGATCTGAGGACACCACGTGGCTTTGGAGTAGCTATAATGTTCCAGTAATGCTCCTTGCGTAATCCTTACTAAAAGTAGGAAATGGCATTACCGTGAGCATAAACCAGTCACAGAGGTACTTTGTGTGTAGGACACACACACACACACACACTTACAGGAGGTTTCTATAATCGTAAACCAATCATAAAGAAGTTATGTCTATTTATGACAGAGAGAGAGAGAGAGAGAGAGAGAGAGAGAGAGAGAGAGAGAGAGAGAGAGAGAGAGAGAGATCCTAATATAATCACAAAAAATATTAAGGAGCTTTACCTTTGTGTTTGTGCGTGTGTGAGAAAGAGAGAGAGAGACAGAGAGAGAGAGAGAGAGAGAGAGAGTTTCATAAACACACACACAGACAAATACCAATTACCAATATTCTATGCACACGTAAAACCGTGAAGAAGAAGAAGAAGAAGAAGAAGAAGAAGAAGAAGAAGAAGAAGCCAAAAAAGATCCAATCTACTTCCAGGAAATATACAGAAAAGAAAATACTGGAACCTTTTGACTTGAGACGACCAAAAATCCAATTTGCAGTCGACTTTATGTTCTCCTGAGAGAGAGAGAGAGAGAGAGAGAGAGAGAGAGAGAGAGAGAGAGAGAGAGAGAGAGAGAGAGAGCTGGAGTTTAAGAAATTCGAAGAGCTGGGTTTTCAATTCAAGTTTTGGAATAAACAAATAAATAAAAATAAATACATGAATAATAAATACATATAAATGAAAAACTAAATAAAATTTATATATATATATATACACATATTTGTGTATGTATACATTGTACGTACATACACAGCATGTCAATTACAGCAATTGCAAACAAACATTAATCTCTTGCTTTCAAAAGTAAAAAATTCCAGCCCTATCAAACTTGATGAAAAGCAAATAAAAAGTTAAATATTTTTCCACCTCTCTTGCAAAACTGTGCTTAAATGATCTGACAATTTTTTGTTGTCACTTTCAGCAACTGTTGATTGTACGTTATTTGGATATACTCGAATATTTATATAACAGTCTATGGCATTACGAAAATTCTCTCTCTCTCTCTCTCTGTCTCTCTCTCTCTCTCTCTGTCTGTCTGTCTGTCTGTCTGTCTCTCTCTCTCTCTCTCTCTCTCTCTCTCTCTCTCTCTCTCTCTCTCTCTCTCTTAATTTTGCAATACCATAAGTGAAATCTTTAATTCCATATATGAAATAATGATGCTGAAATTATACAATATATACGTATATATATAAAGAGAGAGAGAGAGAGAGAGAGAGAGAGAGAGAGAGAGAGAGAGAGAGAGAGAATATGTCTGTCATATACCGACATGTAGCCTAGAATGCATATATTATACAAACACCATAACTAAGTATATTTTCATACACTTCCATACGCAAATATACCCAATTCAAACGAAATGTACATAATCATACATAAGAGTGTATAACTGCCGTTTTCACGAATACATGTACGTAAGCATAAAGCATACATGTAAGTATCTGTCCTCATACACAAAGCACACACAGAACGGCCATCCAATCGCCCCGAAAAATATTGTTTTCCACTGACCTCGCCATAAATAGGACTGCACTCCCAGGAAATGTCAAAAGTTTCGGAAATAATGAGCACACATTCTCTCTCTCTCTCTCTCTCTCTCTCTCTCTCTCTCTCTCTCTCTCTCTCTCTCTCTCTCTCTGAAACAAATTAATATACAGAAAAATGGATTCAAAAGCATTTTTTCCTTTTCATGGACACAACTCTCTCTCTCTCTCTCTCTCTCTCTCTCTCTCTCTCTCTCTCTCTCTCTCTCTCTCTCTCTCTCTCTGAAAAAAATTAATACACAGAAAAATGGATTCAAAAGCATTTTTTCCTTTTCCTGGACGCCACTTTCTCTCTCTCTCTCTCTCTCTCTCTCTCTCTCTCTCTCTCTCTCTCTCTCTCTCTCTCTCCCTCTCTCTCTCTCTCTGAAAAAAATTAATATAAAGAAAAATGGATTCAAAAGCATTTTTTCCTTTTCATGGACACAACTCTCTCTCTCTCTCTCTCTCTCTCTCTCTCTCTCTCTCTCTCTCTCTCTCTCTCTCTCTCAGAAAAAAATCAATATACAAAAAATGGAATCAAAAGCATTTTTTTTCATTTTTGTAGACGCCATTAACTAATCACTAATTGTTTGTATCCTATCACTGTTTGCCGGTGAAAAATTGAATGATAAAATTATGACATCGACTTCAGTCACTACATGAATTAATGCATTTGGAACGACGTCAAAATTATTTGCGTATTATTATTGTGAAAGAATTATGCCTGTGTATTGAATTTAAATTTCAAAAATTATTATTTATCATGATTATGTAAATGAATAATCATATTTTATGATGAATATTTGAAAAAACATGAATATTGTGCATAGGTTTGTTAACCTAAATCAATATTTTATCCTTCATTTACTAACGCATATGAATAAATGTAATTCATATGGAAAATTAAGCGCGATTTAACAAATATAAATAAAAATCACTTGAATATTTTGTTGTGGTTCTGGTAATAATAATGGTTGCGGTCTAACTAAAGAATTATATATCATACATAATTTGTCTACAAAATACGATTAAAATTCTGCCTATGTTATACATACATATACCTCAAAATTAATCTCAATTAAATAAAATAGCAGCATCTACTGAACGGGCTAAAAATAATACCTAATAAAAAAAAATATTCATAAGCTTAAAAACATACCTAACTCAAAGTTGACAGGAACAATTATTAGCGACAGGAGTCCGCGCGAACGCGAATTATTGTGACAGTGAATGTCCAGGCAAGCGAGACTCGAATAGACAGATTCAAGCTTAGTAAGCTTCGTAAGCCCTGAGGAATATGACCGATTAAGCTCCTACGCAGGGTGACCTCGACACTGAAGTGGGTAGAAGGATATTAAACTTTTTACTTTTATATTTATTATTTATTTTGTAACCTGGTGAATCTTTGTGTATAATTTTATATATATATATATATATATATATATATATATATATATATATATATATATATATATATATATATATATGTAGTTTTTGTGTGGCTACCCTTTTTCCACTGACTTTTGACAGAGAGAGAGAGAGAGAGAGAGAGAGAGAGAGAGAGAGAGTGTGTATGTGTTTGTATGATTAATTTAATGTTGCCTAACCTTGTCTTGTTGGGTTCAACGTATATGAAATAGATTCTCTCTCTCTCTCTCTCTCTCTGTCTCTCTCTCTCTCTCTCTCTCTCTCTCTCTCTCACACACACACACACACACACACACAAGTTTAAAATTCACATCACATTTCCCCAAGTCTTAAATACCATTTTTTCCCTTTTCGCATTTCCTCAGTTATTCCTCACACACTCCCCTTCCCCTTCCCCCATCCTCACCTTACACCCCCACCCCCTTTTTCGACTTAATAAAACCCTCATATGACTTTATAAACCCTCTTTTACCTTAATAAAGCCGTATTTCGACTTTATAAAGCCCCCTTAACGTGGCATAATTGACGGAACTAGGAACAGTTAGGCTAATCCTGACTCGAAGTTCTGGAGAAGTTTTAGTGAGTTTAACTTAAGTAGAACCTGTACTAGAGGTTCAGCACTAGCAGATCCGGGGGAGGGGGGAGGGGGAAGGGGGCACGTGGGCCCGCCCCCCATGAAAAATAATGACAAAATAATAATGTTGAAGATTTAGATAATAACATAAATGAGATATTTAGAAATGAGAAAAAATAAATAATCTATTATAGAAATATATATATATATATATATATATATATATATATATATATATATATATATGTGTGTGTGTGTGTGTGTGTGTGTGTGTGTATGAAAACTGGTGCCCCCCCATGAAATTTTTCTGAATCCGCCAGTGGGTTACAGTAGTGGTGGCCTCAACTTTAAAATTAGATTGAAGCAAAGTTCACATACAATGCAACGACGCGGTTAAAATGAATGTAATATGTTTTTGATATATATGAATGGTTATATATCACCAAGAAATCACAGAAGTAAGCACGTGATTTTGTTTATCAGCCGAAGTCACTGGGAGAGTTTAAAATGAAACGACAGAGTGCCAAGTACTTTCGCGTATTTTAACACATCTTCTGGGCACAAATAATATGATATTATATATATACATACATACATACATACATACATATATATATATATATATATATATATATATATATATATATATATATATATATATATATATATATTATATATAAAACTCAATGCTAATTTCTGTGATCATGTGTATCAAAAACAAACATAATTATATTCATTTTAACTACATCGTTGCATCGCACTATGAACCTTGCATCACCTTAATTCACAAAATGGTAAACATTTCTAAAATGTATAAATAAAGCATTTAACGCTTTGCCAAATCTGGTAGAATATCACTGCTCTTTCATTCGCAAACCCAAATGAGTTTATAGCTTTCCCATAATATCTCTTATCACAGTTTTTGAAAATGAAACGTTCATTACAGAATCCTTAATGTTGACATGTCAGGAAACAACATTTGTGTTGGAAATGCTTCAGAATCACGGCTATACCTGAAACCTACCATAATATGGTGACTTGAAAATATTGTTCATAATAAATCTAAGCTTGTGAAATGTAAAGTTTAACAAAATACAAAATATTAAATATCAAAACGGAAATGTAAACTCAAGCTTGTTTATATATTGTGTTTTATTAGGCGAATATTATGATTATTATTGGTTCGTAATATTTCTTTATTATTATTATTATTATTATTATTATTATTATTATTATTATTATTATTATTATCAAAAACGAATGGCTATTATGATTATTTTTGGTTCTAAACATTTCTTTATTATTATTATTATTATTATTATTATTATTATTATTATTATTATTATTATTATCATTATTCCAGAAAAGGAGATTTAAAAATTAAGTTTTGCTTAGAAGAATTACGCAACACTTAATTTTTAAATTCTTATAATAATAATAATAATAATAATAATAATAATAATAATAATAATAATAAAACTCATAAAATCATAACAACTACTCTTACCAGAAGTATTCTTAACAATTATCCTTAACTGCAAGAATAAAGAAGGCCGCGTTTTTGGAGTTAATAAAAGAACAACATCAACAAAGTTTTGACAATAGAGAAGCCGACTCGACAAGGACCAGGTGTCACGTCACAAACGCGTATATGACAGGGGATATTAATCTACGAGTAATGTCAGAAGCCTTCACAAGACAACGTCACAAAGTTTAATGACAAAAATATTAATACCAGCTCAATTTTGCGAGTGTTTATTAAAATATTAATAAACACTGTGCTACAATGCTCTATTGGGAAATATTATTCTAGGTGATATTACAGTTTTAATTAAAAAGCAAATCTAGTGGAAGTTATTGAAGGCTGAATTACGAACGTTCAAAATATTTTCACATACGTTTAATTAGAGGAACGTTTAGCAGCGCGGGTAAGATGAGGCTAAAGATAGCTAACAAAATCGATCAATAAACGTGCAATCTTACAAAGATTTAATTAAAGAACTATGTCAACAACGTTTGGGTCATTCAAACGTTTCGTACGTTCATAGATATTAATGAAGGTTCCTGTGTGTTATGTTACGAATATTTCACTGGAAAAAGATGTATGTTACTTAGGATTTCTGAGTGTGCATGTATGGATTCTCTGTGTTTGTGTGTATGTGCATGTATATTCGTGTTTTCTGTCAGGTTTTGTATGTATATGCTATATGTATCTCAATACTACAGGCTTATGTATGCAAATTTTCTCTCTCTCTCTCTCTCTCTCTCTCTCTCTCTCTCTCCGTGTTTGTCAGTCAGTATTTGCATCTATGCACGTTGAATTACGAATCTCTCTCTCTCTCTCTCTCTCTCTCTCTCTCCTCCTCCTCACATTCTTCATGGAAGTTAAATACATCCTCTCATTCTCTCTCTCTCCACATTCTTCATGAAAGATAAATACATTCTCTCTCTCTCTCTCTCTCTCTCTCTCTCCGCATTCTTCATGAAAGTTAAATACATCACTCACTCGCTCTCCGCATTCTTCATGAAAGTTCAATACATCCTCTCTCTCTCTCTCTCTCTCTCTCTCTCTCTCTCTCTCTCTCTCTCTCTCTCTCTCTCTCTCTCTCTCTCTCTCCACTTCACTCTTCATGAAAGATAAATACATACACTCTCTCTCTCTCTTCTCCTAGCATTCTTCATGGAAGTTCAGTACAATCACTCATTCGCTCTCTCTCTCTCTCTCTCTCCGCATTCTTCATGAAAGTTAAATACATTCTCTCTCTCTCTCTCTCTCTCTCTCTCTCTCTCTCTCTCTCTCTCTCTCTCTCTCTCTCTAATGAAAACACGAAGACCGCCTGATTATCTTTCCGCCTTCGAATACCAAGAGCCGTCAAAGGAAAAGGCCTGGAGTAAGGTTCAAACTATCTATCCAATTTCGTGGTTCATTCGACCTTAATGACATCATACAGAGGAACCGTATCCTCGTATGGAAGAAAGAGTTGGTGTAAATTGCATGTTAATGGACGGCTTTGACGCAGAACGGGGTTTTTTTCAGTGCCATATAGTTGAGTTGAGAGAGAGAGAGAGAGAGAGAGAGAGAGAGAGAGAGAGAGAGAGAGAGAGAGAGAGAGAGAGAGAGAGAGAGTATTATCTATTTCTTCAGAGAGAGAGAGATTATCTATTTCTTTAGAGAGAGAGAGAGAGAGAGAGAGAGAGAGAGAGAGAGAGAGAGAGAGAGAGAGAGAGAGAGAGTATTATCTATTTCTTCAGAGAGAGAGAGATTATCTATTTCTTTAGAGAGAGAGAGAGAGAGAGAGAGAGAGAGAGAGAGAGAGAGAGAGAGAGAGAGAGAGAGAGAGAGAGAGAGATTATCTATTTCTTCAGAGAGAGAGAGAGAGAGAGAGAGAGAGAGAGAGAGAGAGAGAGAGAGTATTATCTATTTCTTCAGAGAGAGAGAGAGAGAGAGAGATTATTTCTTTAGAGAGAGAGAGAGAGAGAGAGAGTATTATCTATTTCAGAGAGAGAGAGAGATTATATACTGCTTTAAAGAGAGATTATTTCTTGATAGAGAGAGAGAGAGAGATTAAGCTATCTATTTCTTTAAAGAGAGAGCGAGATTACCCATTTGTTAGAGAGAGAGAGAGAGAGAGAGAGAGAGAGAGAGA
>NC_089786.1:52967194-52989694 GCF_040412425.1 Macrobrachium rosenbergii | reverse complement strand
CTGATTGTGAAAAGTTCGACAGTCGCTGACAACAACCGCTGACAGTCGCTGACATTAAGCCTCTGCCCAAATCACATAAAGGGAAAATGTTTCTCCCGATTTATTTTTATTATTTTTTAATATTTTTTTGTATCTAGGTAAATAATTTTATTATATTATAACTAAGTAAGCAATTTTTTATTATTTTAAATCTAAGTAGATAATTCTTTATCATTTTATATCTAGGTAAGTAATTCTTTGTTATTTTATGTCATATTTTATATCTAGGTTGATTCCCGGACTGGAAGACGGTAAAGGTGGATACTTATTATCCTTTTCAATTGAATTACAAATTATTATACATATCAGCGTTATCATCATCATTACTATCATTAGTACAATCAATCATTCTCTTATTAATAGCAATATCAATAGCAAAGTACTAATAGCAGCATTAATACTAGTAATAGCATGGCCTTAAATAATACTGATAATTAAAAGGCTATAAAAACAAACTTAAGTATTCTGAGATGGCTTGGTCACGGCGGGAGAACGGAGGAGGATAAGTTGGGGAAACGAGAGAGAGAGAGAGAGAGAGAGAGAGAGAGAGAGAGAGAGAGAGAGAGAGAGAGAGAGCGCCACTGAATTATATCCTTCTGAGTCAGTAAGGGGGAAAGAGACAATGACGTCACGAAGTATGTACTCATACTCGTCTACTTGAGATTCTGTATCCCAGACTTAATTGCCATCTCTCTCTCTCTCTCTCTCTCTCTCTCTCTCTCTCTCTCTCTCTCTCTCTCTCTCGCCTAAATTCAATATCATTACAGAGAGAAAACTGGGGGGTGTATATGAATGTTTTTTCATAACGAGATTTTTATAAAATGTTTATTTCGTATAAATAGATAAATAAATACATACATGAATAAATGTATATGTATATATAAATTATATATATATATATATATATATATATTTATATACATATATATATATCATGTATATGTATGCATGTGTACATATATATACATATATATTATAAATATATATTTTTATATATGTATACATATATGTATATATAATATATGTATACATATGTATATATACATATAAAAAATCAGGACCACTTGCCTGACAAAATATCTATACACACGTGCCTATACGACGGTCCTGAAGTGTCCCTCAAGACTCAGAGAGAGAGAGAGAGAGAGAGAGAGAGAGAGAGAGAGAGAGAGAGAGAGAGAGAGAGAGAGAAAGGATTAAACCCGGATATGGAATTCTTCTTTGTAACGAACAGAAAGTGCCAATGAGAGAGCAGAGCTCTCGAACGAAAGTACAATGCTAAAGAATAAGTTCTTTTATTCCTCAGAAAACTTGATCCTAGATAGAATCTCGTCCCACGGGGAAGAATGAGGTATTGTATATCTGGGATAAGAGGGAGTGGTATTTTGGTCTTACGTTGTACTGAAGGATTCTTTTGTGTTTGTGTGTGAATGTGAAAGCTTTGTTGTACTTGAGTATATGTCAATCTATCTATCTATCTATCTATCTGTCAATCTTTCTACGTACCCATATATATCCTGTATATATATATATATATATATATATATATATATATATATATATATATATATATATATATATATATGTATAAATAAATTTCTGACTCATCGAGATCGAACCCAGGTCCTTCAGTTGAAAGGCAAGGCGCTACCAAGTGAACCACACGTATTTGTCTGTTGATTACTTCCTTGTTACACATATATACATATACATATATAAATATTTATATATATATATATACTGTATATAATACTTACGTATATGTATATATGTGTAACAAGGAAATAATCAACAGACAATTACCAGTGGTTCACTTGGTAGCGGCCTTGCCTTTCCACTGAAGGACCCGGGTTCGATCTCGATGTGAGTCAGAAATTTATTTATATATATGTACAGTATATGCATACAGGATATATATGAGTACGTAGAAAGATTGACAGATAGATAGATAGATAGATTGATATGATATATATATATATGTGTGTGTGCGTGTTTGTATTTGTGTATAGAAACTCTAACACGAAAAAATAAACAATTACATACATAACAGAAATATCCTTTATAAATCTACTACAGCATCTTAATATCAACTACGCAAATCACAGAATTTCCCTCACAAACACGAAACCAAACAGCACCAAGCCTCCCCAACCGTGTAACCGATGTTGCATAAATCTTTGGCGAGCATTACTATAACTTTAACACGCCGGACCCCCTGTCCTTATTTGCATACGTGAACTACCAACAGGCGCAATGCATTTTCGAGGGACAAGTTTAAATTCTCTATTTTATTCTCCATTCTTTCCTCCAACACTTCCTTTCGGAATAAGATAAAATACAAAAGAGGTAGGGAAATGTTATTTTAAATTCTTGACCAGGCTTGGAAAGTGGTTTGTGGTTTATTTAAACTTGAAAACGAGAAAAAATTTGACGAAAACGCCAAAATATGTTTCTCTCAAATTCTGCTACGATTCGCGTTTTCTTCGCGAGGGGGAAACTGGAGTAGAATTTCGATGCTAATATAAATATGAATGTTCCCGACGCGTTTTGCTACATCGAGATTAAAATTATTTTCCGGAAAATATTCTCTAGGAATGATTGTGAAATGCAAATCCATAATTGCCCTTTTTAATTTAATGTATTCATAAGAAATATCCGAACGTACTCTAAATCGTATTGGAATTGATCCTTTTCATTATAAATGCAGCATCAATTTGTTTTCCGAAATGATTTTGCCGTGATGCTTCGACTAGAAATAAAATATATAAATAAATTAATTAATAAAAAATATATTTATTTATACACACACAAACACACACACACACACACACACACACACATATATATATATATATATATATATATATATATATATATATATATATATATATATAATATATATATAAATGCATACTATGAAAATATATATATATATATATATATATATATATATATATATATATATATATATATATAATGTAAATACATAGTATGTATATATATATATATATATATATATATATATATATATATATATATAAATGCATACTATGAAAATATATATACTATATATATATATATATATATAATGTAAATACATAGTATGTATATATATATATATATATATATATATATATATATATATATATATATATATATATATATATATATATATATATATATATATATACATATATATATATATATATATATATATATATTAAACAATCATTATTCATACGTATATAGGGAATTAATGGTATCCAACATAAATGAAAATAAAACTGATTAATATAAAATTAAAACCAAACCCAATATTAACATCATTATATATATGTATATATATATACATATATATATATACATATAAATACTACTCTTGGCCAAAGTAAAGAATCCTGCAATCCTGACGCCTACGGCAAGGATCTCCTGCGGACATTTCCATATTCCATCCTGCCCCTTCCCATACATCAAATCCTTCCTGCCCCCGATAAATTTATGCTTTTGGAACCCGGAATATTTTTCTTTCTATCGAGTTTCAGCAAAATATCTCTTCGGTAAAATATTCCTTTATCAAAACGTGGCGTCAGGATATCACATACAGTACTAGAGATATCACACTTGGGATGGGAGTAGGATTTTGGTACCAAACTTAATAAAAGCGAAGGATTTTCAGGATTTCACTCACGTTTGGGCTGTCACTTATAGTGGAAGGGGTAGGATATTTCATCAAAGCCTAGGATTCTAGCCTGTGGAAGGATATCGCATGTAAATGAGTGGGATATTTTACTTTCCGAAAAAATATTAAAGATATTTCTAGTTTTCTCGCAGGAGTTTATTCATTGCAGAGACATGGTTATATTATATATATATATATATATATATATATATATATATATATATATATATATATATATATATTATATTATAATATATTGTCTAAATTCTCTCTCTCTCTCTCTCTCCTGAGTATGTACTCTAATTATACGATAACATTTCCATAACATAAGACAAAATTCAGAACACCATAAATAATAATATTTCAATGACATAACTAAACCCACACCATTTTTAAATCCCCCATCCATTTAATGATCAGCTTATCAAGCAGGTTTAAATCAGAGCTTATTTACGAGATTAAAATGATGAATGTCGTATTATCAATATAACTTTCACAGCTTTCAGAAATAAAGTACATTCATCACAAGTCCGCGAGATCTAGATTTGAGACGAAAACAGATGAGGGATGGTGGAAGTTGGTGGCCGAATGGGATAAGATATTCGTCTAAACGTTACCTTAGGTGACGTGGATGTATGGCCGAGAGCGAGATATGGACGAGAGAGAGAGAGAGAGAGAGAGAGAGAGAGAGAGAGAGAGAGAGAGAGAGAGAGAGAGAGAGAGAGAGAGAGAGAGAATTATCTTTCAGAGAAAAATAGCGGGAGGAGAAAACATTATCTCCCGTGTGTGTGTGTGTGAGAGAGAGAGAGAGAGAGAGAGAGAGAGAGAGAGAGAGAGAGAGAGAGAGAGAGAGAGAGAGAGAGAGAGAGAGAGAGAATAATCATTATCATTTCTAAAGACAGAGAAAGAGAGAATAATCATTATCATTTCTAAAGAGAGAAAGAGAGAAAAACGAGAGAACTCTAACCTCCTGAGAGAGAGAGAGAGAGAGAGAGAGAGAGAGAGAGAGAGAGAGAGAGAGAATTATCATCTCTAGAAAAGAGAAACGCAGAGAGAGAGATTGAAGATGAGAACTATCATCTCCTGAGAGAGAGAGAGAGAGAGAGAGAGAGAGAGAGAGAGAGAGAGAGAGAGAGAGAGAGAGAGAGAGAGAGAGAATAATCATTATCATTTCTAAAGACAGAGAAAGAGAGAATAATCATTATCATTTCTAAAGAGAGAAAGAGAGAGAAACGAGAGAACTCTAACCTCCTGAGAGAGAGAGAGAGAGAGAGAGAGAGAGGGAGAGAGAGAGAGAGAGAGAGAGAGAGAGAGAATTATCATCTCTGGAAGAGAGAAACGCAGAGAGAGAGATTGAAGATGAGAACTATCATCTCCTGAGAGAGAGAGAGAGAGAGAGAGAGAGAGAGAGAGAGAGAGAGAGAGAGAGAGAGAGAGAGAGAGAGAGATGAGGGAGGGTCAGAGTTTTGGGGAACAGATTACCCACAGGAAAAGAAGGGCTGGTCGGTTCCCCTCTGTCTTTGGGGCGGAGAGGGCCAAGCAATGGCCGTTCTCCTTTAAGATATTTGACTCAGGAGCTAAACACCCCCTCCCCCCTCCAACACCCCTCCCCCTCTCCAACACTCCTCTCCCTCCCCAACACCCCTCCACCTCCCCACCACCAGCACACAACCTTCAAAACCAACCAGTGCTTTGCTTAAATGGTGCCACCGTGGTGGCTTTTGTCTCTTCTCTCTCTCTCTCTCTCTCTCTCTCTCTCTCTCTCTCTCTCTCTCTCTCTTTGGATTCATATAATACTCTAGTATTCATAAACATAACTATATTTAATTGATGATTCTTATATGTCATCACGACCTACATTTGAAGAAATTTCACGACCTACATTTGAAGAAATCTCTTTTACAAGATTGTCTTCCCAAGAACTGTTTATTGCAGACTCATATCCACTCTTCTTTTTCTTCTTGCAATTTCTTAAAGGAACTTTCTCGGGCTTTCCCCAGACTCTTCAGCTTTCCCTCAATCAACGTCAACATTTTCAGAGATAAGTTTAATCTCACTGTCGTATTATAAACTCCCATAAATCATTTTAATAATCTTATATCGCTTGTTCCTTACTTAAAGGTATTATAACACCACACAAAAAAAGATATAAATTCTTTTTAATGTCAATATCATCTGATATAAGAGATTTTGTCTATCAAGTGATTCTATTCTGTTTACATCTTTTTATTTATAAAATAATCTTGTAATTACAAACATTATTTTTCATTAATGCAAATTTCCTTAAATAACTTTGATTCCTTTCTCAATATAAGTAACGTTAAAAGGAATTAACCCAGTTTTAAAAGTACTGACACTCTCCACATATATATATACAGGTATATATATATATATATATATATATATATATATATATATATATATATATATATATATATATATACACATATATATACTGTACATACATATATGTATATGTATACATATATATTATACATAAAGAAAACATTACTGTAATTAAAAGATATCAACACAAATGAGAAAAACATATTGAAAATATAATGAATAAATAAATAAATAAATAAATAGATAAATAAATAAATCTCAAGAGAAACGTATAAGACAAGCACCAAAAACAAAGAAAAGTGTCTAGCAGAGCCTGCAACCAACTACTCGAACTCTCCATTTCCTCTCTGGAGCCAATAAGCCTGACATTCAAAAACACTCGCAATTCTAATTACTTCTAAACTTTTATACTTTCTACACTTTTGGAAACTACTGCCGCTGAAATTTTAACTTTTTGTGTGTGTGTTTTTTTTTTTTTGGTAGTCTCTCTTTTACACGTACAGACTGGAATTAGAATTTTATGTACCTGATTTTAAAAATTTCATTTTACCTGAAGATTTCTGGCTTGTCAGCAACTTCTTGGGACAGGTTGAGAGCCCTGTACCCTCTTTTATTACAACCCTGATAAGGCTATAATCATTTACGGCTATGTGGACTGGTAGGCAAAAAACAGCTGATAATTATAGCAAACGTGATATATATATGTGTGTGTGTGTGTGTGTGTGTGTGTGTATGTATTACACAAATAAAGACAAAATCCACGATTTTGTCTTTATTTATATATTTTCGTGTTTAAGTTATACATATATAATACACAAATGAGTACAATTAAATGTAAGATAAATGGCAGCAAAAACATCAAAACTCTACGGTTTTCGCTACCCACATTTCACTAACTAAACCTTTGGAGAAAATTGATAGACGACTCACTACCTCATTAATAACTCACGTTATTCGCGGGACTCGTTGCGAACCATTATCCTTCGACTAGACTTCTCAATCTCTTTACTCTGTTTTAAAATAAAATTTCCAAGACCTCGCTCTAAGCTCCTTAGAAAAACTCGTACGTAAAAAACCTCGAGTCATAACATACTTAAACCTTCGTTACAGTTTTGTAGCGTCTCATAAAAATGTAATAAAAATGTGTGGCAAAAACGACATACACACCATTTACGTCGAGGAGGAAAAAAACACTCGAATTATAAACTCTGGGATATGAGTAATGATGTTCTGGGGGAAAAAATGAAATGTATATTGCTTTTAATGTGGAGGCAAATTGCATAACTGTGGGTTATCTAATCGAGATTTCTGGGTCTGTGATATAAATGTATATGTGTGTATGTATATATATATATATATATATATATATATATATATATATATATATATATATATATATATATAGAGAGAGAGAGAGAGAGAGAGAGAGAGAGAGAGAGAGAGAGAGAGAGAGCGAGAGAGAGATATGCATATATATATGTGTGTGTGCGTTTAGTTTCAAGCTGAACATTTATATGGATAAAACCCATGAATTTTCGGACATAAAACTGATTTTTTTTTTCATCGCCTATCAAACCATATCTCTACACACTTTTACAATATCAATACTGCCATCAAAGAGCTCGTGGGCGTATTAACCGTATGACTGAAAAATTAACTAATTAATCATTAATTCGGAATGGCTTTGGACCTTAATGTCATTCGTTATGCAAATCAAAAATAATTATCACTGATGTTCTCATAATTAGCAATCTACTCTCTACACTATCCACAACGCAGTAGTTTAAAAGACACAAGAATATTTATCTAGTCTCTCTCTCTCTCTCTCTCTCTCTCTCTCTCTCTCTCTCTCTCTCTCTCTCTCTCTCTCTCTCTCTCTGCGGTGCAGATGGTATCAGTAGAGGATCACAGGTGTGTGATGGGAAATAGAATTAAACTCTTTTCATCAGAGGCTAATCCTTTGCTATGTTACTTGCCTATTTCTTTTTCTTCCCCCATCGAAACTGCTCGTGTTTACATTTATTCAAACACACACACACACACACACACACACACATATATATATATATATATATATATATATATATATATATATATATATATATATATATATATATATATTATATATACGGAAAGTTTGATTTCGATATTAACCATAACCAGTTCCTAAAGAGCTCTCTTCTCTCTCTCTCTCTCTCTCTCTCTCTCTCTCTCTCTCTCTCTCTCTCTCTCTCTCTCTCTCTCAATACATCCGGGTAGAAATATATAAAAACCCACAAGTGCTCCATAAACTCATGATTAAAATTGAGATAAAAGACTCCAACAACTCTCTCTCTCTCTCTCTCTCTCTCTCTCTCTCTCTCTCTCTCTCTCTCTCATTAAAAGGCAGAGCTGAAATGCTTTTGAAAGTCAGCGAAAATACTTGTAGAATATTTTAATTAATTTTAACCCTCACTTTGTCATAATTGGAGTTCCTTACTAAACCTGTTTTATTTATTATTGTTTATTTCTGTTTTTTTAGTACTTCCCTGCTTTCTCTAATATATTAGGGTACTTGTGCTTATAGCACTATATTTTTCCAACTATTATTACACCTCTAATAATAATAACAATAATAATAATAAATTATTAATAATAATATTAATAATAATAATAATAATAATAATAATAATAATAATAATAATAATAATAATAATAATAATAATAATAATAATAATAACATGGTATTGAAGGTGGATAGAGCTGTCTCTATTTTTCTAATAATAATAATAATAATAATAATAATAATAATAATAATAATAATAATAATAATGTGTAGAAGTAACAACATAGTGATTGTGATATCTTAACAAATGTAGGGACATCTTTCCTTGCCCTGTTGCGATCAAATTCCACAAAAAAAATTAATATAAAAACCAAAAGGGCATTCTGGTATGCTCATTAAATTAATGTTAGTGAAACACGAACAACCACGCATACAATTTAACCAAAACCACAAATATAATTTAACAAAAACCACGAATATATAATTTTACCATCAGTATGTAAGTTCTCCTTTCTGTTGAGTCAAGAAATTCGTCTCAGATATAATTTAGTATTTTGGAAGTATTTAAACTCAATCATCTGAAGCTGTATTTAGCAGAGTTGAAATATTTCAAAGATACTAAATTATATCTGGGACGAGTTTCTTGACTTAACAGAAAGAAGAACTTACGTAATGCAGTCACATAGAAAAGTTTCAGAAAACGTTTCCATGAAAAATACATCGTAAAAATAATGTGCAAACGTTTTTAAGTCTAAGTGAAGGACGTTTTTTTTCAGGCGTGAAAATAATGATGTTTTTTTCTAAAACGTTGCATATAAACAGAAGAGGCTTTTTTCTTTACTGAGTTTTGCCTTATGATTATTTTTTTTTCTCGAGCGTACGCTCTCTCTCCCTCTCTCTCTCTCTCTCTCTCTCTCTCTCTCTCTCTCTATATATATATATATATTATATATATATATATATATATATATATATATATATATATATATATATATATATAGAGAGAGAGAGAGAGAGAGAGAGAGAGAGAGAGAGAGAGAGAGAGAGAGAGAGAGAGAGAGAGAGATTACCTATACATCAGTTCCAGTCCTTTGAGAGCGGGGATTACACAGTAGATTACGTCGGATCGGATAAGAGAGAGAGAGAGAGAGAGAGAGAGAGAGAGAGAGAGAGAGAGAGAGAGAGAGAGAGAGAGAGAGAGAGAGAGAGAGAGAGTAAATTCAACTTTACAGCCAAAATAAAAAAATACATCTAATAAACACACTTAATAATTCATTTCTGTCTAAACTTATATCCTGGAAAAAACCAACGCCAGAGGTGATGCTTCTATCCCTAAAATGGAGAAAGACTGACAAAAAAATAACCCTCCCTTTTCCCATCCCGTCATGGAAAGAGGTGGGGGGGGGGGTGTGGAAGGTCTGTTGACCTCTCAGATTAAAAGCCCAGAATGTAATCAACCTAGATGACATAAAAAAAAAACAAAAAACAAAAAATAAATTGAGATTGGAGGTTGGGTGAGATGGACAATGATTGGGGGAAGTTTTTTTCACATTTTGGCCACTAAATTGAGAGAAAAAACTCTTCAAGATTTGGGAGAACATTTAAACAGCTTTTCTTTAGTGTATTGTTTTGTACATTAATCTAGGTCAGTCAAAAGCTAGATAAAATAATATAATATATATATATATATATATATATATATATATATATATATATATATATATATATATATATATATATATATAGAGAGAGAGAGAGAGAGAGAGAGAGAGAGAGAGAGAGAGAGAGAGAGAGAGAGAGAGAGAGAGAGAAACTGTTCACATTTTAGACCACAAAAGCTAGACAAATAATATAATCCAGAGAGAGACAGAGAGAGAGAGAGAGAGAGAGAGAGAGAGAGAGAGAGAGAGAGAGAGAGAGAGAGAGAGAGAGAAACGGTTCACATTTTAGACCACGAAAATGACAGGAGGAAACTCTCGAAGACTCGATGTGGAATAGAAACAGTTTTCCTTTATTGTATTTGTGATTTTAATCTAAGTAAAAATCTGGACAAACAAAATAACAAATCCCATCTATACAACCTTGACTTTGTATACAAAATACATCTACCTCATGCTTATTGGTGGTTATAAAAAACAGGGGCTATATGCCAGCAACGTCAATAGAGAAGCAGAAGTTGCTCATGTGAGCATTGGCTATGCAAAATTGATTTCCGCTAATCCTAAGAGTAGCGGTACAGTACAGATTGAGAGAGAGAGAGAGAGAGAGAGAGAGAGAGAGAGAGAGAGAGAGAGAGAGAGAGAGAGAGAGAGAGAGAGAGAGAGGCGTTAATACCCTCCACCAAAGCCCCGCCCCACCCAAGTAACCACCTGCAGGGTGAAAATTACACGTTTAATCCCGCAAGTTTCATCAACGCACGGATGCACTAAAAAAAAAAAAACTGACGGAATATGCATGAATATGCAAACAAGAGAAAAGGAAAAGAGTGAACAGGGAAAAGCAAAAAATGAATAACGTTAAGATAGTGGCGAGATTAAATTAATATTCCCCGAGATAAGAGAATGTGATAATATAATGTTGATGACATGGACGATGGAAGAAAAAATTTTTGAGACTGGAAAAACAAAAATTGATAACAATGGAAATATTAAAAGAGATAAAATAAAAATATGGGAGCAGAGATTAATACCAAGTAATTATGTGTCACTGCGGCCTTCGGCAATGAGCTTTGCACCTGGTGGCTAGTTGACAGCAGTGGGTAGCATCCACTGTTGGAATAATGACAGTGAGTTAGCGAGTTCACCTCCCCCTAAATATATATGTAAATTAATACACAAATAAATAAATAAATAAATAAATAAATAAATATATATAGACACACAAAACTGAATAATGTGTATACACTGTAAGTAAATTATATATATATATATATATATATATATATATATATATATATATATATATATATATATATATATATATATATATATATATATATGAAGTACCCTTTTCCCAGCCCAGATTTATCCTCCATTCAAACGAAAACAAAACGAACAAGAACGAGCAAACGAACACGCAGACAATTAACTATCATTACTCAGACAACAGAATGGGGGCTTTATTCACAACGAGTCATTATGCCCTTCAGACAAAAGGCTGTACCGAAATGACTATTGTTCCACAGACTAAAAAAATAAAAAGTTGGAGGGGGGGGAGGAATAGAGACCACTGCAGCTGGGGATGGGGAGGGGGAGGAGGAGGAGGAGGAGGTAGGGGAGAGGGGGCCAGGACAAAAGATTGAAAAATGAACCCAGGGAAAAATGATAAAATGGTGTCAACAACGAGGCCTTTAAAAATGGATGTCGCTGGGTGCGTCGACAGCGCTGGATGGGTTTGAATATGTTTGAAAAAGTTGATAAATCTTCCTTTTTTTTGGAGAGAGAGAGAGAGAGAGAGAGAGAGAGAGAGAGAGAGAGAGAGAGAGAGAGAGAGAGAGAGAGAAGAGAGAATTTAGAACGTGACCTTCCATGTCAATCATTTGCTTTTAATTCTGTAAATGACAAGAATACTGTATTTCAATAATAATAATAATAATGATAATAATAATAATAATAATAATAATAATAATAATAATAATAATAATAATAATAATCAAAGTAGAATGAGTCTTGAACAATTAAATAGACTGAATACGGGAATCGAACAGATTCCCGAAAGATGTTTACATAACTGGATTTGTTTCTCCAATAATAATAATAATAATAATAATAATAATAATAATAATAATAATAATAATAATAATAACACGTTTTCATTATCACTATTATTTGAAGTAGCATCAACAACATACCCATCATTATTCTTGAAATAGGACTGAATTTACAATGAAAAACATAAAATAAATAAATAAATAAATAACAACAATAATAATAATAATAATAATAATAATAATAATAATAATAATAATAATAATAATAATAATGATAATAATAATGATAATAATAATAATAATAATAATAATAATAATAATAATAATAATAATAATAATAACTAGCATTCGTAGTTGTATCTGCAACAGAAGCAGCATTAATATTGAAATGTGATTGACCAAAACTTTTAATTACAACAAAAAACATCTACCAAATGAACGCAAGAACGTAAAGATAAACAAACAACAAACAAACAAAAAATTTAACCCAACATCCACCAAAGACTGGTAAGTTTCTGTTATCACCATTCCTCAAGTTTAGTTTCAGTTTCAGTTTGATACATACCAGTGAACCTCTTAATAAAATAAATATTCTGAACTTGAGTGACACGCCTTATTTCATTCTAAGAAAAAGTTTAGGTAACGAACATAAATATATTTGTAAGCAGTTGTACCAAGGGGTGAGATTGCTACCCCTCGCCCATTTTCTCGACAGAAGGGGTTTTGGTGCTGATTTAGACGTTGCAGTACTGGTGGATAGTGGGGTTAGAGAAGCTATGGACCTATGAAACTTGAGCTAAACGCTCTACCACTCAGCCATAATGTCCACTGACAGAGATAGATGGATAGATATATAAATATATCAATAGGCAGAAAGACATGTTGTAACGAACCGAGGTTTTCGGCCCTTAAGAAAAACACAGGATCTTTATAGATGGAAAAACTATTGGGGCTGCTCTGGCTAATCGACAGCTCGCACACACACAAAGAAGGAGGAATAACAAAAATACAGGAAATGGTTATAAAAATAGATTTATTAATATTAAACTTAATAATCTTAAAAAAGAAAACCATAACAAAATGAGCCAGGTCCGGGCCACGAAACACAAAAATAAAGCAGTATTACTTTATATAAAAAAAGAAGTACCAGCAGCAGTCGATACAAAAAAAAAGCCATCTCCAGCGAAGTCCACCAACTAACGACAACAGGCCGTATTATCACGACGTCCTGCTGCCGTCTCGCCAAAATACAAAGGACACGGGGCCACTGCACCCGAGCCAAAACTGCCGACAGGGTCTCCACCTGCGGCCAACAAACAACCATCTTCGTTGGTGCGCTGCTCCAGTCTGGGCCCAAACACCGGCTGCCCAAGAAACGTCCTCAAAGTCGAACTGCTGCTGGTACTCAAAAGTCTCTTCCCAAGAGAACAACCTGTTCGCTACTGCTGCCCGAACCTGACTAAAAGTTGGCGCCACGCCACCACAGACGTCAACAATCCTGTGAAAATAAGAGGGGAGGGGAGAGGATTAGCCAAATAAATAAACAGGTAACTATCGTACCGCCCATAGAACAACCAAAGATCCTAACACATGTAAAACGATATATAGATAGACGGACTGACAGATAGACAGATAGATAGATAGACTGATTGATAGATAGATATACAGATAGATAGACTGATTAATAGATAGATAATTTTAAAAACTGCTCTCCAATGTTATATAAGAAAATATCAACGTATAATTCGTACGGATAGATAATTTCAAAAACTGCCTTACAGTATTACAACAAAATCCCAACGCATATTCCTTAACATGAACGTATTTCAGCGATGCAAAAAAAAAAAACTTCCTCCCAGACGAACGGAAAAAAAAAACTCAAGCCAAGCACCCATATAACACGAATTCCAAAGCACGCTTCGTAATATGAATGTATCTCCCTGATGCAAAAAAAAAAGCTTCCTCCCCACACTACCAGAAAAAAAAAACGAAATCCAAAACCCCATCTAACACAAAAAAAAAAAACTCTCCAACCCTAAGAATGAATGAAAACCCAACTTCGAAAGAATAAGGTGTCTACAAACAAGAACCTGTAAAAACCTCCCATCTGGCCTCCAGCCAACTCTGGCGGGTCCCAGCGATCATTATCCAAAAATCCAGGGACTTGTTTAGGCGGATAATCGTATTACCATCGAGAGAAAGGGGAGAGAAGGAGAGAGATAGAGAGAGCCGTGAGGCGGAAGGGGGGCATATGCCAGCGGAATTTATGGTCTGGAGCCGCCCCTTCCATTTTCCATGTCTTTGGTGATATTCTAATGAAATAAGGTAGAGATATGGGATACAGGGATGTAGAGAAGGTTTTATATATATATATATATATATATATATATATATATATATATATATATATATATATATATTATATATGTGTGTATATAGTATATACTGTATGTATGTATATATATATATATATATATATATATATATATATATATATATATATATATATATATATATATATATATATATATATACATGCATATATTAGTTGAAACTATACTACTAATCATGCAAACATTCCTAACATATGCAGTATAAGTATCTATGTATTACCAGTATGTAATTATAAACCAATGAACAATTATCAAACAGGCGTCCTTTGGGAGCATTTGCGTGTATGTACGTACGTATGTTTGTTTCTTTGTGCGTGCTTCTTTAGAGAAATGCAGGAATATGAGAATACATCATGTGTAAACCTATTCATATTCATCACAGATGCATGTATATATGTACAACAGAGTAGAGACTGTCCGGGCCATCCCCCCACCCCCGCAATTAACCCACCCTATATCACAGAGTAGAAAATAAAACTCAGTTCTTATGATTCAATATATACTACTGGCATATCGAGTATACCTTTATATACAAACACGAAGCATTTTATTAAGGAAAAAAATGTATAGTTCTGCAAATTAATCGCTTATACAGAATTATTTTAATCGTCAATACTTAATTTTACCTCGAAGTAATAATAAAACAATTGCAATATTTATTACATTGAGATTCTCAATGTTAAATCACATATCGACGAGACAGGAGTAAATGAAACGTGGGTGGTATATCCCGTAGACTTTCGCGTCGAAATCGCTGAATATAAGCAAATCATAAATTTTCAGAGTCAGTTTGCGAATACAAGTTATTTCCGCGGGTAAATATTGGTGGAACGAACTTTGATTTGCGAATTGGAGGGCAAGGGAAACATTTGGAATGCAATGAGCAGTCATCAAATAGTGGTGAACTGTTGCAATAATATCGGATCTACCTTTCCTGAATATACGAATTGTGCAAATTTAAAGAGGTTGAATTTATCTTTTTGATCGGCTGGTTTTCATTTGTTATACTGGTGCATTAGAGAGAGTTCTTTGTTATATGTATATGCATATGTATATGTATATACACTAAAGTCCATTAGTTACGACACAATAAAATCAGATGTCTAAAACATATATATATATATATATATATATATATATATATATATATATATATATATATATATATATATATATATATATATATATATATATATATATATATATATATATATATATATATATATATATATATATATATATATATATATATATATATATATATATATATATATATATATATATATATATATATATATATATACTGTATATATATATATATATATATATATATATATATATATATATATATATATACTGTATATATATGCATATATGTATATATATATATATATATATATATATATATATATATATATATATATATATATATATATAATGTGAGTGTGTTTACACAGTTATTTTCCATTATGTGTCTTAATCATCCTAATCGATTTTTTGAAAGAAATTTTATACCTGAAGTTACTAATATAAAATCTAAAAAAAATTCTTAAACCATCATATGTAAGGCCCCTACAGAATATCCCATCCAATACATAACCATAACTATTAGAGCCAACGGGAAAAATCCCATAGAGAGCACAACAATTTATCATTAACATTCTATCAGCAATTTTCTTAACCTTTCCAGGATATAAAATATCAATTGGACAGAAACTCCCGCACGTGACGGGGAATCTTATCTCGGAGACTTGGCGTCCAGTCGACCGGCGCCTTCTCTGTAGTTTTCACGAAATATGGTATTGTTGTTTGACCCCTGTTTTTCGTGGGGTGGGGGAGGGAGGGTGGAGGGGAGGAGGGAGTGTCGTAGAATTGCTTAGCTGCACGCGTGTATGTGAATTTTAGATTTTCTTTAATTCTTTTACTGGTTTTATATATATACGGATATACAATTTTATTTATATATACAGAGAGAGAGAGAGAGAGAGAGAGAGAGAGAGAGAGAGAGAGAGAGAGAGAGAGAATACTGTGACAGCTAACATCAAGGGACGGATAATAATAATAATAATAATAATAATAATAGTAATAAATAATAATAATGATAATAATAAAAGTATTTATTCACAGTAGTAAAGTAGCAGTATTGAAACACAATAATAATAATAATAATAATAATAATAGTTACAGAGCACAGTATTAAAGGAGAAATACCAGGCCCACGGTCTAAGATGCATTGAGAAAAAAAAAAAAAAAAGGACACGACCCTGTCTTTGTAAAGACTCTCCCACCCGCCCCATAGGCGGTCTTCCTTCCTCCCAGGCAAACAAGAAGCCCTTAAGACTACTTAAGGGTCCCAAAAACAAACAAAAACAAAACAAAACAAAAAGAGAGAAGTTCGAGAGGCTTCACATACAAGATGAGGGGAAAGCTGTCCTAAGGGTGTTTACGACGTGGCAGAGGTGAAATGTGGTGTTGATGTGGGAGAATGTGATTATGTTATAAATGAGGTAGGTGGTAAGTTGGGGTATACAGTATATCTATGATGTGATGTTATGAAATATGATGTGTTTTGAAGGGGCAGAGAATGTGATGTGATGTGATGCAGTTAGGATGAAAATGTGATTATATCATAAATGAATTTAAGATATATTTATGATGTGATGTTATGAAATGTGATGTGTTTTGAAGGGACAGAGAATGTGATGTGATGTGATGCAGTTAGGATGAAAATGTGATTATATGATAAATGAATTTAAGATATATTTATGAAGAGATGTTATGAAATGTGATGTGTTTTGAAGGGACAGAGAATGTGATGTGATGTGATGGAGTTAGAATGACTATGTGATTATGTGGTAAATAAGTTTAAAATATATTTATGATGTGTTGTTATGAAATATGATGTGGCTTAGAGGGGACAGAGAATGTGATGTGATGTGATGCAGTTAGGAGGACTATGTGATTATGTGGTAAATAAGTTTATGATATATTTATGATGTGATGTTATGAAATATGATGTGGCTTTAAAGGGACAGAGAATGTGATGCGAGGTGATGCACTTAGGATATGAATGTGACGTGATAAAGACGAACTTTATCAAATGATTAAATATAAGTTGATGTGTGATTTCAATAAGTTCTTGATGATGAGAAATTTGGAAAAAGATATGACTGAGAAAATTAAGTAGCCATACGATATGAATGAACTATATCGAAAGGTAAAAGATATTAATTCAGGATAAGAGGATAAATTAACACAAGTTCTTAGAATAATTCATACCTTTACGATACCTGTAACATTAAATCTTTTTTACAAAGGGTATTTTACGATAAGACAGTTCATTATACAAAGGGTATTTGTGTATTTCAGAACCTAGAGTATAATATTTCGATTTGGAGGGCTTACCAAAAATGCTTGTCGTTGAGTTCATTGAAAAGACGAGAGAGGTAATCTTTTCTTCAAAACACAGTCATTTCAGTCCATTCTCACATAAAAAAAAAAAAACTGGTTAAGGTCTTTTTTTTTAATTTTATAACATCATCTCCTCGAATATCAGAGAATATATATATATAAAAGTGTAAGATAACGAGGCACACCCTTTTTTTTATCCTGTTCTATAGATCGCTTCTCATTAGTACCCACTCCTTCTAAGACGGGATTACGAGGTCATATTCTATACGCTATGGCATACAAAAAAAAAATAAACAAGATAACGGGAGTATCGTCTTCTGTGGCATTTAACGAGGCAACAGGAGACGACCTTGGCCGATGTTTATCATAAAAATGTGTCGATTGGCACAATTTAACTGAAGAAGTCTATATTTAGTTTATCATAAAAATACGTCGATCGGCACACTTTAACAGAAGAAGTCTATATTTAGTTTATCGTAAAAATGTGTCGATTGGCACAATTTAATAGAAGTCTATATTTAGTTTATCATAAAAATGTGTCGATTGGCACAATTTAATAGAAGTCTATATTTAGTTTATCATAAAAGTATGTCGATTGGCACAATCTAACAGAAGTCTATATTTAGTTTATCATGAAGGTATGTCGATTGGTACAATTTAACAATGTCTATATCTAGTTTACCATAAAAGTATGTCGATTGGCACAATTCAACAGAAGTCTATATTTAGTTTATCATAAAAATATGTCGATTGGCACAATTTAACGGAAGTCTATATTTAGTTTATCATAAAAGTATGTCGACTGGCACAATTTAACAGATGTCTATATCTAGTTTATCATAAAAATATGTCGACTGGCACAATTCAACAGAAGTCTATATTTAGTTTATTATAAAAATATGTCGATTGGCACAATTTAACAGAGGATGTCTATATTTAACGTAGAAAAACGATGTCTGACACGCAAATGGAATTATGGGGCAAATGCTTGTCAAAAATAAAAAAAAGTGTACCTTTTGACTCCAGGGCTTTCTGACAAAGAAAGTGAGTATTTGGGACAGGTAGACTGGTCTAAAAAGCTGTTATTTAAGATGGAAAACTGACCTTTAAGGCAGATAGACATACGGCACAATAAAGCAAATCTAAGAAGCATTAACTCAGTGAGTTGAATATATTATTTCTGGTTATGGAGAGCATTTATAAACAAATGATGTCCCATCCTTTTTTTAATATGGTCTTAATATCCAAGACTACTCTCTCTCTCTCTCTCTCTCTCTCTCTCTCTCTCTCTCTCTCTCTCTCTCTCTCTCTCTCTCTCTCTCTCTTTGGGATTACTTACGGAGTATATCTTACAGTGTTTGGAAAGCCTTAATCATTCTCCCTTCTCTCCCTCATTTAGAAATGAAAGAAGATTCCTTCTTACCAGTGGCATAATAGATAAGTTTATGCTTAGAAAGCTAAGCATATTGGACACAAAGTAACCGTTTGACAAAGAAGCCATTAACTGACAAAGAAAGCGATCACGAAAAAAAAAGCGTAAAGCAAAACATATAAAGATGAGGTTTGTCAAACGAAAAAAAAATCTGACAAAACAAAGCTGTCTTCGCATGAAGTCGACATTTACAAACTTGTCTGAATGACAGTGAGAGATTCCACCTGACATTCTCAAGCAAAGTTTGACCGACCGCTTGTGTTTGACAAAGGATTCTGAATCGCCGGATTTTTTTGACAAAGTAAGTCATAGTTTGGCGCCCTGAGAAGTCGACATTTTCTCGAGGGAATCGATACTCGACAAAGAACGAAGAAGTCGACTAAAGGTCGACATTTAAACTACAGATATAAAGGGGGAGTTTATTAAAAAGGATAATTTTTTGTCATTTTTAAGTATTAAGAATCAGTTGACGTATTGACAACAGAATCTTTCATCAATATGCAATAACAAGGTTATTTCTTCACCTAAACACAATTGTGTATACGTGTATGTGTATGTTTGTTCCATACATATGTATGTATGTATGTATGTATGATACATCGGTCCATAGCAGAGGCCGATGTATGATGTCGATATGTAATGGCCTCATCAACTTTCCTTATTTATTTTACGGGTCTTTTTAAGGAAACTTACTGAAATTGTTAGATTATAGAAGCTTAAGTACATACAGACATAACACACAGACACACATTATATATATATATATATATATATATATATATATATATATATATATATATATAAACGTGTGTTTGTTTTTCATTATATACACCAATTTTAAGGCAACTCGTATTAAAGTGGAGTAAAAACCAAACCTTACCTACAAATACATATCAGTATCATATACAAAAGGGCATAAGCAAAACCACTCTATATTCCTTACAATTCCTGACAACGAAATCTCAAAACCTGATCCAACTCTATAATGATGGAAAAGTAAGGACGCGGAGACAGAGAATGAAAGAGGGCTGTCTAAGAAGAATATCAAAACATACTGACGACATATATACGTGATTTCTATTTGGGAAAAGTTAATGAGGTTCATTAGCGGATAATTACCAACCAGGGACCTACTTGAGAAGCGATTCAATTGGAAAATCGTGTCGTATTGAATGAGAGTGGGGGAGAAAGTTTCCTATTTTGTTAACAAGTACTGTTTGAGCACTTCTGGAGAGAGAGAGAGAGAGAGAGAGAGAGAGAGAGAGAGAGAGAGAGAGAGAGAGAGAGAGAGAGAGAGAGAGACTCATGCCGTCTAAATTCTGAAAGATGTTCTCCTTTGATGTTTCACAGTACGTGTGTGTGTGTGTGTGTGTGTGTGTGTGTGTGTGTGTGTGAGAGAGAGAGAGAGAGAGAGAGAGAGAGAGAGAGAGAGAGAGAGAGAGAGAGAGAGAGAGAGAGAGAGAGAGAGAGAGAGGCTTTCACAATTCTGTAAGATGTACTCCCTTAATTTTTCAAAGTATGTGTGTGTCTGTGTGTGTGTGTGTGTGTGTGTGTGTGTGTGTGTGTGTGAGAGAGAGAGAGAGAGAGAGAGAGAGAGAGAGAGAGAGAGAGAGAGAGAGAGAGAGAGAGAGAGAGTGGCTTTCACAATTCTGTAAGGCCTACTCCTTTAATATTTCAAAGTATGAGAGAGAGAGAGAGAGAGAGAGAGAGAGAGAGAGAGAGAGAGAGAGAGAGAGAGAGAGAGAGAGAGAGAGAGGCTTTCACAATTCTGTAAGATGTACTCCCTTAATTTTTCAAAGTATGTGTGTGTGTGTGTGAGAGAGAGAGAGAGAGAGAGAGAGAGAGAGAGAGAGAGAGAGAGAGAGAGAGAGAGAGAGAGAGAGAGTGGCTTTTCACAATTTGAAAGGCCTACTCCTTTAATATTTCAAAGTATGAGAGAGAGAGAGAGAGAGAGAGAGAGAGAGAGAGAGAGAGAGAGAGAGAGAGAGAGAGAGAGAGAGAGAGACTGTCTAGATTCTGAAAGATGTTCTCCTTTAACGTTTCAAAGTGTGACAGACAGACACACATACGGGCAAACAAAATGACCATGTACATCAACACTTCAAAAATAAAAAAAAAAGGTGGGACTCCATTTGTTTACAAAAGCTTCCCTTTAATTCAAACAGAACCAGAAGTAATTTATTCAACATAAACCTCATACAAAAATTTTTACACCATCAAAGTATTAAAATCCTGGGCCGTAAACACATAAACACACACACACACGCATATATATATATGGAGAGAGAGAGAGAGAGAGAGAGAGAGAGAGAGAGAGAGAGAGAGAGAGAGAGAGAGAGAGAGAGAGACAGGAAAGCAATGTGAGGGGGAGGGGGTGGATTGGTAAAATATTTAAAAAAGAGGAGAGAAGAAATATATAAATATATATATAAGTATAAATATATACACACAAACAATATATATACACATAGTCTTTCTATGTATATATACACATATACATATACATACACAAATACAGTACATATTTCATCATCACTACTAATTTGCAAAAGGCCAATTACTGACACAACTCGCGCGGAAAACAACGCTCTGTGTTCTTTTATATTTATGGCCTTCAAACTCAGACTCTCATTCATTTGCTTTTTGTAAAGACCAGTCAACGAAATATACCTGGAAATTCAGCTGTGCGCTTTTTATGGACACATGTATTCGCACGTGCAAATAACAGAATCGATTTTCATTTCTGACTCACATCAGGATCGAACCCAGGTCTTTCAACTGAAAGACAATACCAGCAGTTAGCCTGCCCAGGTAAAGCCTTAGGTACAATGGTACTCAGATTCCAACTTCTTTTCTGACTTGTGTGGCTTGGTTGGCAGCGGTCTCGCCTTTCAATTATACGACCTGGGTTCGATCCTGATGGGAGTCAGAAATTTATTTCTGTTC
>NC_089786.1:52944694-52957194 GCF_040412425.1 Macrobrachium rosenbergii | reverse complement strand
TGATTTTTAGCCGAGTGTCAGTTTTTGTAAGAGAAGTTATTCATCGGAAGCATGATTTTTTTCCTTAATGGAAAGTCACTGGGTACTGAATTTTGTATTTTGTATTTTGGGAACTGAATTTTTTATTTTACATTTTGTATTTTGTATGTATGTATGTATGTATGTATTTACGTATATACACAAATATACATACAAAATACAAAAAGTAAAATAAAAAAATTCAGTACCCAGTGACTCTAAATATATATATATATATATATATATATATATATATATATATATGTGTGTGTGTGTGTGTGTGTGTGTGTATATATATATATATGTATATATATATATATATATATATATATATATATATATATATATATATATATATATATATATATATCTTAGAGAATTGGGAATCCCAACGCAATCAATCCATTAACTGTTGTATCACGGATGAAACTTCCACAAATTATCCGAAACAAGGCTCATCAGTAGTACATCGCGCCCCTTACTAAACACAGCACTCCTTACAAACATATACATAAACTGTCCTACAAACTAATAATAATTACTAAAGAACTAAACATGAGAGTGAAAAATAAGAGTGAAAAATAAGAGTAACCGTGGATTTTTTGGCGTCGCAAATGCTTAGGTCATGGCACAGCGGATGAGTAACAGCCCACTTAGGATGGAAACTAATTAGTTTTAAGACGAAAATACTACTTAGAGGCTTGTTTCCAAGACGTGTCCCTGACAAGCAAAATGTCAGTCTGCTGAACAAACAGCTCATTAAAGAGGATGCTCTCTCTCTCTCTCTCTCTCTCTTACTATATTCTCAGTACTTCATATACACACATCCATATAAATATGGATTTCTGGCACTTATAAATGCATGACTTTTTTTATTTTTACAAATGTTAAACCATAAATATTGCTTAATATCGAATTCCCAAGGTATAGTGATTTCGATATTAAATTATATATTTGTGGTTTAATATTCTTCAATATAAATAACTGTGTACACACAAAATATATGTAAATGTATATAAATTTATAATTATATATTAAAAAAGTAAATACTATGAAATATTAGGCAAGACACCAGTCATTTTATATATTATATATATATATATATATATATATATATATATATATATATATATATATATATATACATATATATATATATTTATATCCCTCCCACCAACTTCCTACTAAGGAACTACATAACTCCATCACAAGGAAACTTAGTTCCTTAATTAGCAGTGATTACCAGAACGGAGCCACAAAGGATAATAATAATAAACTTTCCCCCATTACTAAACGGCGAAGAACTTTCAAAACTCTACGGTCTTTGAAACCCAGATTTCATTGTGGGAATTTTTACCCTAGGGTTATTCAAGAATAAACTGACTGAATGCAGGGTATGGGTAGTAAGTGTTTGGAGAGTAAATAAATAAATAAATAAATAAATAAATAAATACAAATTATGAACAAATAAGATGATTAATCCAAATTAAAATATGACAAATTAAGATCATTAACCTGCTCGAAGACTATTTACTTTCTGCTACAGAGAACATATATTTAGAAAACTTTTTAAAAATCAACCAATCAACTCATCAACAATCAGGGAAGTCATAGTTAAAAAAACCAATGAAAAATATTAAGTAATTGGTTAAGTGATTGCTTTGTAATTAGGTCATTAAGTTATTGTTTGTCTACTGCTAGTTACATAAGAATATTGAATTTCTTACATTATGTCATTCATATATTACTTATAAACCAAAGTAAGTTATTTTTGATTATCAGGGAATCATAACAGAGAGAGAGAGAGAGAGAGAGAGAGAGAGAGAGAGAGAGAGAGAGAGAGAGAGAGAGAGAGAGAGAGAGAGAGAGAGAGAGAGACCTAATTACTTGGGCTATGGTTCGCCGATTGTGATTAAAAGTTGAAGTGGTATTAGAAATTAGAAAAGAACTTTCTATAACTTGGCCTCCTAAATCTTCATTACATTACCCTTTTTCTCTCTCTCTCTCTCTCTCTCTCTCTCTCTCTCTCTCTCTCTCTCTCTCTCCCCTAAGTCTTCATTACATTACCCCCCCCTCTCTCTATGATACACAAGATTTTTACCAAAAACTTAATGAAGCACGGTGAAAGCAGGTACAATACCTGTTCAAAGCCTTTTGCCTTTACTTAAATAAGCTTTTGACATGACATTAGCTGGTAAGTGCCCCATCGTCAGGCCTTTTAGGCCAGCAGTGCCCGAGTAAGTAACTGCCTGACCCTGAACCAACATATTTTCTTGTTTTACTAAAAGCTTCATCTAGACACTTAGGGAGTGTCTGGGTTATTACCTATAACAATAATAATAATAATAATAATAATAATAATAATAATAATAATAATAATAATAATAATAATAATAATAATAATAAAGTAGACACTATTAAACATGTCTTGTCACATAGGATGGATGTATCATTTGAGTTAATTCTACTATGACCTATAATGCTGAACATATAATAATAATAATAATAATAATAATAATAATAATAATAATAATAATAATAATAATGAGAAAGAGGAAGAAGAAGAAGACGAAGAAGAAGAATGCAGACCCTATCTTCAACATTAATAATAATAATAATAATAATAATAATAATAATAATAATAATAATAATAATAATAATAATAATAATAATAATAATAATAATAATAATAATAATAATAATAATAATAATAATAATAATGAAGAAGAAGAAGAAGAAGAAGAAGAAGAAGAAGAAGAAGAAGAAGAAGAAGAAGAAGAAGAAGAAGAAGAAGAAGAAGAAGAAGAAGAAGAATGCAGACCCTATCTTCAACATGTCCAGTTTCATAGGATGGATCATCATTTGAATTACTTTTATACTGAGTCGTCTCAATTTTCCCTATAATTACTTTTTCTTTTACGTTAACACTGGATTTAGAAAGAGGAATCCAAAGCATCACTCTGAAAAGAACCCCTGCTCCTCCCCCATACGCCACAAAAGATAAAACAAACAAAAAATAGGTAAATAATTGAAAGCCTTCATTTCCAGCCAAAACCCACTGATTGGAGAACTGACTCATTAACTCTGCATCAGAAATTCGAAGTAGGCCTTGTAAAAATCCCCGTAGTCCCTGCTAATGTACCAGGAGAGAGAGAGAGAGAGAGAGAGAGAGAGAGAGAGAGAGAGAGAGAGAGAGAGAGAGAGAGAGAGAGAGAGAGAGAGAGAGAGAATCATATAAAATATGAGAAAAGGTAGACAACACCTACAGATAAATAAGAGAAGTACTTAAATAATATCACTCGGTGGTGTAATGCATCATAATCTACATTCTCTCTCTCTCTCTCTCTCTCTCTCTCTCTCTCTCTCTCTCTCTCTCTCTCTCTCTCTCATTACCTTTTTCCTTGTTACCCCCAGCTACGGCCCACGACAGATAACCAACAACCCAGATAGAATGCTATTGTTTATGGAAACGCACCCAGAAAGTCCCTGCCTCGCTCCTGGAACGATCCCAGGGTCTACTAAGTTGCGACGCCAATAAGGAAGTCATTCCCATCTAACAGATTGCGTAGCATTCCCGTTCCCGTTCCAAGAGTCGTGGAGAAGATTTGTTTTGGAATCTAGGTATAAGATTTTTGTTAGGTTATTCCTAAGATAAAATATTCTGTGTATCCTGGTATTTATTTATTTGATTATTAATGGTTATTTATTTATGTTTATTTATACTTATTATTTTAATATTTTCTAGATTATTAAACTAGCCCAACTTATAAACCTAAGCTTACGAGTTTAGATGGCTATTTAAAAAAAAAAAACTAGCATTAACCAAGTGAGAAATCACATTACTTAAAATATCTATAATCTTTGATATTAAAAAACAAGTAAAATATACGTCGAAGTTTCTTCGGCGCAATCGAGTTTTCTGTACAGCCGCTACAGCGTATAATCAAGGTCACCGAAAACAGATCTAACTTTCCGTGGCCTCCGTATAAAGCTGTATGAGCTGCGGCCCATTAAACTTTAACCACGGCCCGGTGGTGGCCTACCCTATATCGTTGCCAGAAGCACGAATATAGCTAACTTTAACCTTAAATCAAATCAAAACTAACGAGGCTAGAGGGCTGCAATTTGGTGTGTGTGATGATTGGAGGGTGGATGATCAACATAGCAATTTGCAGCCCTCTAGCCTCCTCAGTAGTTTTTATGATCTGAGGACGGACAGAAAAAGTGCGGACGGACAGACAAGCCGGCACAATAGTTTTCCTTCACAGAAAACTAAAAAAAAAAAAAAAAAAAAAAGACACCTAGCGTACATGAATTGAAAAACCACAATCTTCAAAATACTTCTAATCTGTGAATATAAAATCTGAAAAAATCAAGAACACAAGAAAACTGGTGAAATGAAATAAAAAAATTTTAAAAAGGTGAGAAATCACAAAATTTCAAATATTTATGACCTGTGAATACCAAAACTGAATAAAAAAACCAAGAAAACTGGTGAAATGAAACAATGAAAGCAAAGAAAAATCAAATCAAAAGATTTTTCTTCATTCAATGAAAATCAAAGAATTGAAAAATAACAATATTAAAATTATTTACAACCTGTGAATACAAAAACTGATGAAATCAAGAAAACAAGAAAACAAGAAAACTGATGAAATGAAACAATGAAATCAAAGAAAAATCAAAGCAAAACATTTTTCTTCATTCAATAAAAATAAAAAAAAGTGAGAAATCACAAAACTGAATAAAAAAAATCAAGGATAGAAAACTGGTGAAATGAAATCAAAGGAAAATCAAATCAATAGATTTGTCTTCATTCAATAAAAATCAAAGAAGTGAGTAATGAAAATACTAAAAATATTTATAACCTGTGAATATCATAATTGAAGAAATCAAGAAAAGATGAAATAAAACAACGAAATCAAAGAAAAATCAAATCAAAAGATTTTTCTTCGCCCAATCAAAATCTCCTGACGAAGGGAGAGATATCGAGCTCCTGACGGTCCTCGGGTCGAAGGCTCCGTCGCCTTTAAAATTCTGCCCCGCCCCCGAATTGGGTCAAAATGGGATGGGACCAGGAAGGAGAGGCTACGCGTTTCCTTTCGAATCTTCCCAGAGCAAAAGGAGATGATGTATTTGGTTTTACAGTTTATATAAATGTATATGTATGTATATATGTATGTATGTATGTGTGTATATATATATATATATATATATATATATATATATATATAAATATATATATATATATATATATATATATATATATATATATATATATATATATATATATATATATATATATATAACTCTATCACGTAATTCACAGGAAATCTTTTATATTTAATATTTAACTTGCATGAAATGTCTACCATTCCTCCATAAGAACCTTGTACATAATCTCAGCTGATCTATCCATCTACTGAAGCCTCTGCTAATATTATATCTAAAAGAACCCTTTACCTCTTGATGTCATCCATTCGTAATTCCAAGGTCATTTAAACAGGGGTGGCTTAAATACTCTCCTTTAAGAACCCCGGCAAAAATGTATTTATTTGGAGAAAGCATTTTTTTCTATCTTTATCTTAGTTGTTACTTCATACGACAAATCTCATTTAACAGCATCTCTTGTTTATTCTTCCTTATGTCATATTTCCTCTCCTCATTTTTAACAATTCCAAGTCTGGGCTTGATCTGCCCTAAATTGGAAAACTGCAGTATCAGCAAAATTTTCGGAAATGAGATATGCCACCTATTAGGCTCTTGAAACACAAAATACTTAAGTTACTGCAGTTTCCGAATGATTCTCCAATGTTTTATTTAGGGAGTCCCATTTGCAGTATCTACAAAATCAGTAGTAAGGCAGGGGAAAACTGCAGTATCTACCATTTTTCTCAGTTTTGTATTTTGCAGACACTGCAGTCTTCCATTTTAGGGCCGTGTTGTCTCTGTGAGATCGTCTGCAAACACTACACCCGCCTGGGTCCATTCCCAAACATGAAACTCTTATTCTTTGTCCTCTGAAAGGGACATAAGAATTTTTGTCAACGCGCCAAAAGGTATAAGAAAATAAAGCAATCTCAACTTCTCTTTCCGTAAAATATGTCAATGATTTTCTACCGCATTGATAACTCATTCCAGAAAATTATACTTATACATGAAATATTAAATCATATTTTAAATACGCATTATACGCACGTGCCTTTACAAAGTGTGATAAACAAATAAGTTATATACCCACGCGTCTGTACAACCTCTCAATGACATTCAAATACATTATATATGCGCATGCATCATTACAACCTCTCATGAATAACGCAAATAACGTGAAAATGTAATTCTCAGTCACATGAACCCCGAACACATACGTTTAAAGCAATCCTTTTTTGTTTAACCAGAATGCATTTATTTTAAACAATTTTTTACTGTACCACTTAAAAACACTTCAAATACGCCTCCAATGATACGCATGCATACGCAGTAGTTATTTCCTTATTTCTGTGCGTGTAGCAGTTTCCTGAAAGACCACTCTGCTAACAAATACATAACATAATAATAATAATAATAATAATAATAATAATAATAATAATAATAATAATAATAATAATAATAACAATAAATAAGTCAGCTTAAAAAGCGACCGTTCCCTGAAAGCTTATTTTTATGCTGAGTCATGTACCTCTATCATTCGGTTCCTTCCTACTTTCCGAGTTACTTCAGTAAAGGGAACAGTCCAACGGAAAGAGGAAATAGTAAACAAGAATATAAGGAAGAATAACACAAAACAAAACAAAATAAATAAAAGAAGAAAATATAAACATGAAAAGCCATATGTGATAAAACTCTTTTTTTTTATATGCGTCAATAGGAACCACATTTCCGTTCCACGCTGAGTGCTGGTGACAGATCTGAGAGAGAGAGAGAGAGAGAGAGAGAGAGAGAGAGAGGGAAATTTATATCTACAAAATGGTAATTAAATTTTTGTTTCTGTATCTCGATATTAACAGAGAGAGAGAGAGAGAGAGAGAGAGAGAGAGAGAGAGAGAGAGAGAGAGAGAGAGAGAGAGAGAGAGAGAGAGAAATTTATATCTACAAAATGGTAATTCAAATTTTGTTTCTGTATCTCGATATAAAAGGAGAGAGAGAGAGAGAGAGAGAGAGAGAGAGAGAGAGAGAGAGAGAGAGAGAGAGAGAGAGAGAGAATCTACAAAAGGTTAAGTCAACTTTTGTTTCTTTGTTTTTATATCTCGATACTGAGAGAGAGAGAGAGAGAGAGAGAGAGAGAGAGAGAGAGAGAGAGAGAGAGAGAGAGAGAGAGAGAGAGAGATAAAAAAATTTATATCTACAAAATGGTAATTCAACTTTTGTTTCTTCGCTTCTATATCTCGATACTGAGAGAGAGAGAGAGAGAGAGAGAGAGAGAGAGAGAGAGAGAGAGAGAGAGAGAGAGAGAGAGAGAGAGAGACTCCAGAAGAAGGTTAACCTTTCCATCCACACAAAAAATAATCCAACATTCATTCTGTACTCCACATTAACAGAAACATCCTCATAAACTCCCATGACCCAGAAAACACGTTTGAGGCCAAATCTGAAAGTGGGGGGAAGTCCTGTTTCCTAAATTTATCTCAAAAGGACCCTTTTATCTCCAGCTGACTGACGACCACTTCAGGATTCCTCTTCACAGCTGACTTTTTTGAGGGGGAAGAATTCGGTTCAGACTCTTGTCTCTATTTCTGTCTATTTCAATTGACCTCCGTAAATGATTGATGGAATCGAGCATTGCTTCAGGTATTTGATTTGAAAACGAGGTTTGAAAATACCAACGAAAAAATTCAAGGAAAAATAATGATAGAATTTGGAATTTTTTTTGGCAGAGTATTTTTTTATAAGTTTTCTAACTTGAATAGCACCACTTGGATTGATAAGGGGATATAAAAAAATTTATCTTTCCATTTATATATGTATATATAATTTATGCATATACGAGTATATACACATATGTATCTATATATGCGTAGCATATTATATTTATGCATATACATTTACATATGCATACATATATACAAACACACACATATATATAATATATATATGTATAAATATATAAATATATATAAATATATATATATATATATATATATATATATATATATATATATATATATATATATATATATATATATACAGTATACACAAATTCACATACACACATACATACCTACAACAAAATACAACACAACCACACCCAAACAACACTCACACAAAACAATCATCACAACAAACAAACCACCTTCCCACCACCAGAGAACGCCACATCTAATACAACATCAATCGAGGAATTAGACTGACATGATACCTCAGACAGGTAAGTTTCACTTGATTAATTAAGTCCTCAGGTGGGCCAAGGTGGAATACAATTTGGGGGGCGAGGTATTATCAATCACAGTGTCCTGGACTAATTAGTGGTCTCCCCCCCATTCTGGGCCACTTCCATTTCCATAGTAATTGGATAGACCACTGCGCCACTGTTAGTTTTGGATAGTGGCAGCGGTGTTAGTATAAGATATGTAATGTGAAACCATACAGTTATAATAATAATATAATAATAATAATGATAATATCAAAGCTTGCTCTATTATTATTATTATTATTATTATTATTATTATTATTATTATTATTATTATTATTATTATTATGATTTTAAGTAGCAAACATATGTGAATGCTTCTTCATATGTGCACATGTACGTACACACACACATAAATATATATGCATAAATACACGCATACATACATATATATGTGTATGTGTGTTTGTGTTTAATGTAATAAGCTAATACACTTCATTATAAACATACAGATCTCAAACATCTCAGCTAAAAAAAAAAAGTGATGAAATAATACAATATAACCAATCAGGTTTTCAATTACAGGATATAATAATTAACAAAACACCACTTCCATTATAATAAAAACGTTACGTAATGCGAACACCACCCACTCAACACAGTCTAATTACCCTTTAACATAACAGCTGTACTGTCACTTGGGGAAATAGACGCTCCCAAGCTAATGTAATAAAGGTGATAACGTGTGATTGACGAGAGCAGATTACCTGTAATTAGTACCCACGAGACAAGGGGCAGGTGACTCAGTGCCAGGTTTTATGCAAAGGAACAGAAGTGGAATGTGGGCTGTTTCAGTTATATTAATAGGAAATTTACTTGTATCTTTGAAAGGATATTATTATTATTATTATTATTATTATTATTATTATTATTATTATTATTATTATTATTATTATCATCATCCATAAGATAAGTTTCAGACCAATAATCAGGAGTGGATAATGGGTGGTTTCAGTTATATTAAAATGAAATTTATTTATATCTTTGAAAGGATATTATTATTATCATTATTATTATTATTATTTTTATTATTATTATTATTATTATTATTATTATTATTATTATTATTATTATTATTATTATTATTATTATTATTATTATTATTACTAACCTCCCAGTTCAGTCTTTTTTAAGCTAGACATTTATAAGACATTGTTAGCAAAAGTTATGGATTTTATTTCTCCACTGGAGAATTACGATATTATTATTATTATTATTATTATTATTATTATTATTATTATTATTATTATTATTATTATTATTATTATTATTATGATTATTATTATTATTATTATTATTATTATAAAGCATAATATTACCACGATGACACGATGCTAACAAAAATTGTATATAAATTAATTTCTTTACATTTTTACTCAAGATAAATTGTGTTGACAAACTAGAAGTTAATATCCGTGTAAGAAAATAGTGTCAATTTCCTTTTTGTAAGAAATATATCAATTACGTTTAACGGAAGAAATGAGAAATTCAGCAAGGGAATAGGAAAGATATATAGTTCAAACACTGTCTATCACTTCACACTACTGGTATACTATCATCATTATCATTGTTATTTTCATTGTCATTTTCACTGTTGTCATCATAATTGCTATTTTAATCATTCATATCAATACCAAAGATATTTATTAGTTTTATATCATCGATACTATTATTATTTTCATTCTATTATTACTACTATCATCTGATGTTATTTTTATCTTCGTTATCATTATTATTTCGTTACTGCTATTTTGATAATAAATATCATTACAGAAGCTATTTATTTGTTTCATTATATCGTCATTACTACTATTGCTGTTATCACCACAGATATTAATCTGACTTTCATTATCATTGTCGTTTCTTAACTATTTTGATAATGAATATCATTACCTAAATTATTTATTAGTTTCATCATATCATCATTACTACAACTCCTGTTATCACCACAGATGCTATTCTGATTTCATTATCAATGTCGTTTCTTAACTATTTTCATAAAGAATATCATTAAGGGAGTTATTTGTTAATTATAATACCCTCATCACATCTTTTGAGAAAATCCACACGGCGCCCGCCTAATCAAAAGGAGATTAATCTCTAATCCGCTTCGTGAACCTAGACTGAAGGAAGGCGACGCAGTTCATTAACTTCGCTGCTCGACATTATGTCGACGAAGTCTTTTCAGGCTTTCGACATCGACTCAAAAGCTTTTTTTTTTTTTTTTATTCGGCTGAAGGTTGGCGACAAGAAGGAGTTAAGCCTTCTTCGGGAAGGGTTTAGCAAAGAGGGATTAAGGATTAATCCGCCTTTTTACGAGATGAAGTCGTGGATTTAGCGTTGGTCGTGGCTAAAGGAAATTGCGCCTGCAAATTGTGTTGGTGACGCAAAGTTGGACATTTTAATCAGATGTCTATCTGTCTGTCTGTCAATTATCATCATTCCAATCAACCTGTCAGCAATTTCTTCTTATTCCAATCAGCGATTCAACAATTCCTCCTCATTCCAATCAGCCGGTCAACCATTTTTCCTTATTCCAATTAGCCAGTCAGGTAATTATCATCATTCCAATCAGCCTGTCAACAATTTCTTCTTATTCCAATCAGCCAGTCAACAATTCCTCCTTATTCCAATCAACCGGTCAACCATTTTTCCTTATTCCAATCAGCCAGTCAGCAATTTATCATAATTCCAATCAGTCAGACAACAATTTTTCTTTATTCCAATCAGCCGGTCAACCACTTTTTCTTATTCCAATCCGCCAGTCAGCAATTTCGCCATAGTCCAGTCAGCAATTTCTCCTTGTTCAAATCAGCCACTCAGCAATTTCTCCTTGTTCCAATCAGCCACTCAGTAATTTCTTCTTATTCCAATCAGCCGGTCAGCTATTTCTCCTTATCCTAATGAGTGAGTTAGCAATTTCGCCTTATTCGAATCAGAAATGTTTCCACATTCCAATCAGCCAGTCAGCAATTTCACCTTGTTCCAATCAGGAAGCAATTTCTCCTTGTTCCAATCAAACAGTCAGCAATTTTTCCTTATTCCAAGCAGCCAGTCAGCGATTTCTCCTTATTCCAATCAGCCAGTTAGCAATTTTTCCTTATTCTAATCAGCCAGTCAGCAATTAATCCTTATTATATCAGCCAGTCAGCTATTTATCTTTGAAATAAGTCAGTTAGCAATTTCGCCTTGTTCGAATCAGTAATTTTTCCACATATCAATCAGCCAGTCAGCAATTTCTCCTTGTTCCAATCAGCACTTTCGCCTTAGTCCAATCAGCCAGTCGATAAGGGAACATCACAATCTCCCTTCTACCTGCCAAATATCCTTCGCGTTTAACTGGAGGGAATATGACCACTGGAATCTTGAGAAGAAATCCCCGATTCCTAATGAAAGGGCTAATGAAAGTGGCTTATTCCCTGACGAAACAACCCAGCCCGAAAAGATATCCGGGTCACGGCTTTGATTAAAACGAGTCTAAGAAGATTGCAGAATGCCACTGTCAGTGGCTCTATAAGAGGAGGGCCAGTATTTGGCGAGGTCTACTTTCGGAAGGGTGGGAATGTTGACACTTTTGAACTAAAGTTTTTCTTTTCTGGTTCAAGTTGTTTTTGTCGTTATTTTTTATTTCGGATTTTTAGTTTTCTGTATAAGAATACTATTGTGCCGGCTTTGTCTGTGCGTCCGCAGTTTTTCTGTCCGCACTTTTTTCTGTCCGCACTTTTTTCTGTCCGCCCTCAGATCTTAAAAACTACTGAGGCTTGAGGGCTGCAAATTGGTATGTTGATCATCCACAACCAATCATCAAACATACCAAATTACAGCCCTCCAGCCTCAGTAGTTTTTATTTTATTTACGGTTAAAGTTAGCCACAATCGTGCTTCTGGCAACGATATAGGAAAGGCCACCACCGGCCAGTGGTTAAAGTTTCATGGGCCGCGGCTCATACAGCATTATACGGACACCACCGAAAGATAGATCTGTTTTCGGTGGCCTTGATTATACGATGTACACAAAACAGCATTTTTTACTTGTTAAAATTACTCTCTGTCCATCTACCTACCTACGGAACAGT
>NC_089786.1:52929694-52939694 GCF_040412425.1 Macrobrachium rosenbergii | reverse complement strand
AATAATAATAATAATAATAATAATAATAATAATAATAATAATAATAATAATAATAATATAATAATGGAGTCTAAAAGACTCTAAATTAAATGGTTGGGATAAGAAAGTGGGTCTGGAGTTAAGATTCAAATTAAAATATTGAAACCAGCAACAGATTTCGACAGAGCAAACCATTATCAACTTCACCTTCTTTGAGATCAGAAAATAAAAACAAGAAAATATGTAAATCCAAAATGATCTGAAAGCCTCTTCAAATGCCCTCAAGTTGCAGAAGCTTTTAAGCCCTTGAAAAGACACAAAAGAACGTCCCTTGAACACAGGGAGAAGAACAAGAACAAGAACAAAAACAGAGAGAGAGAGAGAGAGAGAGAGAGAGAGAGAGAGAGAGAGAGAGAGAGAGAGAGAGAGAGAGAGAGAGAAAAGAACGTGGTATATAAAGGTGAGAATTATGTTGGCCATTACCAGTAAAGAATGGTGTCAACTGGGGTCGTTTATCTGGTAATAAGAGAATTGTCTGAGAGAACTACGGGTCCTTGACGACAAGAGGACTGTCGTCGATGTTTAATAATAATAATAATAATAATAATAATAATAATAATAATAATAATAATAATAATAATAACAATAACTGGAAGGCAACCAGCATTGACATCAACACCAACTATATTCTTAATAATAATAATAATAATAATAATAATAATAATAATAATAATAATAATAATAATAATAATAATAATAATAATAATACTCCATTTGATGCCTGCCCATGTGCAAAATGAAAACACAAACAGCTTTTCTTCACTTATTCGAAATCCGAAATATGTTATTTTGGCGAGAAATGAGAGATACGTCAAAATACATTCAGTTTTTATTTACGTATAAAAAAAATCATATCTCTCGGATGCAAATCCACATTTTGGGAAAAAATACGGAAGTTTTCTTTCCATGAATAAAATGGGGGAATTTTTTTTATGAATATTTTACATTTTATCTCGAAAATAACTGACTGTTGTTGAAGCGTATATATGTTAATGCGTGGTTTTGGGTAACTTGTGTTTTGGAGTTAGTTATGGCATATAGGTTTTGCGACGCCATTCAAGCGATCAATCAATCAGTTGGGCTTGTTTCAAGCCACCCAACCCTCTCTCTCTCTCTCTCTCTCTCTCTCTCTCTCTCTCTCTCTGTGTTACGTGAGTTTTCCCACAGGGGGCGTGACGCACAAACACCTTACCTTATTTCACCAGAAATCTCTCTCTCTCTCTCTCTCCTTACTTTACCTTCTTCACTTCTGCTGTTCCTGTCCACCTGGGACATACCTCAGTGGTGAAGAATAATATGCATCTATTCAGAGATTTTCCATTTTAGGGACATTTCTGGGACGAGACAGAGTGGTTCAACTTCTGTGGCGCTGAGACGGAATCTGTTTGTGGACGCACCACCTTAGACAGCCTCTGTCCCCCCAGGGAATGTACCCTGAGAGTTTCCTAACCCGAAATAGACGCTTCGGTGTATGAGTTATGCTTTGGCGTAATGGGTAGTAAGGAAATATCATGTTCGTAAAAGTTCTTCTGTCATAAAAATATTATTGGATGTAAAAGTTAGGGTATTGGTTCTCGTTTCTAGATGAATATGAGACGGGTCGAGTAATGGTTCTCGTATATACTCTAAGAGAATGTATTCCAGCTTTTAAAAGCATTATGTTCACAAAAACGTGAGATTCTATACTCCCAAGAGAATATGTTTTTGATTTCAAAACTATAAAAAAAGGCCAATATTTATTTAAAAAAATAAACCTCAGCTCCCCACAGTAGTTCAACAACAAAGAAAGCACGCACTTTCTCTCTCACTAGAGTGAACTTTCACCTCTCAAAGCGTTTTGATAAAACACCAAAACACTTACTTTCACTTTCTAAAGGAAAAGTCTCCTCCCTTCCAAAGCATCTGAATTATTAGATATTAAGCATCAATGCCAACTTTAAGGAGAAAACAGTTTAAAGCATTTAAACTAGATACAACGCATCAATTCCAACTTTCAGGAGAAAACAGTTCAAAGCATTTAAACTAGATACTAAGCATCAATTTCAACTTCAAAGAAAAGTCAGAAATTCCAACTCCTTTGAAAAGTGCAACCTGTCACCAGCAAAAACCTTAAGCTATTCCACAGGTAGCCAGGTTCTGTCAGGCCTAAGGGAAGGAATTTCGTAGACCTAAGTACTAAGAGTTTACCAGATTTCATGCCAAAGGAAGGAGTGAATATCAGTGGGAAGGTTTTTTGTGTCATAAAGAAAAACAATTTCTTTGTAAAAAAAAAAAAAAAACTCTTAACATCCATTTTTTATATCAGTCACAGTCTACTGGTTATAAACTCAAGCGTGGACAGCTTCACGTATCAATATCTCCTACATAATTATATTATAGTCCTATAAAAGTACCCTAGTAACATCAGCTTAGGACTTGCTATCTCGACACTCTCTTATATTATCACCATTTTGATGGTATGGGTTATAATACTAACAACTCTTATTTTGATAATAATAATATCATGAAGATCATTCAACAGTCCTGCGGTACAAGGAATGAAACGGGAAAACAGAGGCAGAAACAGAATTCCAAAGACCGGAAATGAATGGATGGAAATTCGAGGATTACATTTCCACTGAGTGCATGTGAGATGTGGTTGCCTGTCGGATTGAGTTCATTCCTGAGGATGAGAAGCTTTACTAAATTTCATGGAGCACTGACTTAAAAATTACCTGTAAAAAAAGGGACATGGAAAAATGTTTACAGAAATAAAATAAAAGCTGATTAATCAAGTGACTGATTTCTCCAAAAGGGCGTCGCAAACACTACGGTCACCTAAGCACCAAAGTTTAACCAGACTATACATTTAAACAGGTTAGGAAACAATGTTTAATTTTGTTTAAATAACAGCATAAATCGTTTTAGGCACGAATCGAGTCTATCTGATTGATTGATCGCTTGAACAATTCCTAAAACCTTGCGTCGCATAATCTATACGCCACAACAAACAGCTATACACAAGTTGACCAAAGCCTCACATAAAATACATGCTTCAACAATAGTCAGTTACTTTCGACCAAAATTGTAAAGTGGTCGTCAAAAATCCCCGATGATATTCATAAAAAAAAAAAAATCCACAATGTGAAATTGCATCCGAAAGATATGATTTTTTTCCATACGTAAATAAAAAAAAAAGGGGCGGGGAATATATTTTGACTTATCCTTCAATTTTAGCCAAAATAATATATTTCGGATTTTGAAAAAGTGAGTAAATGGTGTTCCATACTGCTTTTAACATACGTCACTTTGTAGCTGAAAATTTGTTCTCCATTTTACACGTAAGCAGGCATGGAATCGATTATTATTATTATTATTATTATTATTATTATTATTATTATTATTATTATTATTATTATTATTATTATTATTATTATTACTATTATTATTATTATTAATATGTTAACATTTTTCCAAATTGAATTTGCAATTGTGCGCAAGTCATGTAATACAAAGGACTGAATGAAAAAATTATATAACTATATTATTATTATTATTATTATTATTATTATTATTATTATCTATCAAACAGGATATAATAAATAACTAATAAAAAAACATAAAAATAAAATAAAGTAATTAATGGCCTAGAAACATTCAGTTTGTCTTAAACTTTACGAAAATTGTCATAGCAAGGAAATTGGAAAACTGGTTTAAATCACCTGTACTACACCTGTCAATAACATCCTTTCTGCAAATATATATATACTATATATATATATATATATATATATATATATATATATATATATATATATATATATATATATATATACAATTACATACGTAAATAAGTAAATAAATCAATAAATAAAAATAAATAAATATACAAAACAGTTTGGAATCTGAAACGCCATACACACTTTTTAAGCCAGACTGCCGTACCTACCGCAACATGACAGACGCGTCTGAAAAAAACTGGTAAAATATTTTGTGTAACTGTCAAAACAAAATCTTTCCCCAGAATTGTTCACAGCGAATATGTTACGAAATGTAGACGGGCAAACTGAGTGACTTCCGTTTCCTGTCGTCACAATCGAGCAACAATCTATTTTACCTTATGCGATGGATTTTTTGGAACTGTCATAGAGTATGATCAAAGGTACAAAAACTAGTCTTTTTTTATGATGAAGGAAACAGTCTTCGTTTTATTTAACTTGTTTATTGATTTTGCTTTTTTTTCTTTCGTTACCTGGATCTAGATTCAACCAGCTAAGCCCGTAAGTTGAATTATGGTTGGTCAAATAGGTTTGAAGTTGGTTGAGTTAATTTTCTTGAAACATTGGTTGACTTTCTTGTGTACAAGGTCGAAACTATTTCATTACAGAAAGAGGATTATGCTTATTCTCTCTCTCTCTCTCTCTCTCTCTCTCTCTCTCTCTCTCTCTCTCTCTCTCTCTCAATCATAAGTTGAGATTAACTCACTGTAAATGTTTAACGGAAATAATATTAACTTTTATCCGCAGGCATCTGATAAGAATAATTACCTCTGTATTCAAACAATTTCAAACATCGTCAATCTTGTCTGAGCTTGGGTCAAACTTTATTTGAGAAACCTTAACACAAATATACTCGGCTTAATTAATCTTAACTCAAATTTCATCAACCCTGTTTGACAAACCTCAACTCAAACCTCATCTGCCTGGTCTCATAACCTTAAACCCTAATCAAAAAGCAAACCCCCTCAACCTAGATTGAGAATTTTCAACCCAAAACTCTTCAACCTTCTTTGGAGAACATTATCTCAAACGTCCTCAATACTGCTTGATAAAACTTTTACCATAACCTCCTGATTTGCGTTTGAAAACTGTCAACCTTCAACACTGTCTCATAAGCATGAATTCAAACCTCCTCAACCCTTTTTGAGGAACCTTCAACCTCTTCAACCTCACCAGAAGACATCAATTCAACCAACCTCTACACAGGAAGAATCAGAGAGCTATAATAGGCAAATGCAAATGGAATAAAGACTCAGAAACACTGCGCCTGTACCCAAAGGGCGTAAGCATCGCCTGCGCTAGTGGGCGTTTGGTTGACTGACTGCGTGGGCGTTGAATATTGACCCAACAGCTCTGGGGCGTTTGGTTTATGGCTCGTGGGGCGTAGTGCACGGGACTGCTAGCTCGTGGGCGTTAGTATTCAGCTACTGCTAATGTACAAGGTTTATATTATACCTCACAGCTTACATCTGTCTCTTAATTGTTTGGTTGGCTGACTGCGTGTGTTTGTGTGTGTGTATGTGTGTGTGTTTTGTGATAGGGTGTCCTGTCTATTACCCCTGGGCATTCAGAGAACCGACCTTGCATATTTCCCATGGGAAATAAGGTCGAATGCCTCTGGGGCAATGGCCTGACTGTCACTTGGTGTGATACTTCCTTTTTGTAGGAATGACCATTTTAAATTTATCCAGGATTCTAAAAAAAAAAAAAAATAGAAATAAGTCTTTCTATTCATGCGTGGGAGAGCATCGGCAATAAAAGGCAGAATAAGGGAGGCTGATAAATGTACGAACGGTGAAATAAATACACAATAATGACGTAGGGAGAACAAGGGAATACAATCACAACAATCAATGAAGATTATCTTATATGAAAAGGGGTAAATGTAAAAGGGGATAAAACAGAAACAATAAATGGAAAGAGATGAAACAAACATAAGAAAAACGGGTGTCCCTTAAAATGAGAGAATTAGGTTACGGCAATCGAGATATTTTTATATATAAATAAACTCTTATAATCTTCTCCATTCATAAACGTAAAGGAATTGAAGAATTTTAACGTAAGTAAAAAATGCGCCGAAGTTTCTTCGTCGCAATCGAGTTTTCTGTCCATCGTAGAATCAAGGCCACCGAAAATGGATCCATCTTTCGGTGTATGAGCCGTGGCCCATTAAACTTTAACCACGGCAAGGTGGCGGCCTGTCCAATATCGTTGCCGATGCACGATTATGGCTGACTTTAACCTTGAATAAAATAAAAACTACTGAGGTTAGAGGGCTGCCATTTGGCATGTTTGATGATTGGAGGGTGGATGATCGACATACCAATTTGCAGCCCTCTAGTCTCACTAGTTTTCAAGATCTGAGGGCGGAAAAAAAAGTACGGACGGACGGACAAACAACCATCTTAATAGTCTCCTTTTACAGAAAACTAAAATGTTGGTGGAAGTTTGTTGGTCTGACAATGATACACTTGTCTTACGCTCTTGAATGTAGGTAGTGTAATATATAAATAAATAAATAAATAAATATATATATATATATATATATATATATATATATATATATATATATATATATATATATATATATATATAAACTCAACTTTCGGCTCACATTTGCTAGGCACAGGGATAGCTCCTAGCTAACGGCCCATCAGTCAACCCAGCTGTGAATGGCTACCAGCATCTATTTGGACCACGAAAGAGGGCGTAGGGCTAGCAACTTCACACTAGAGAATTGCTGAGAAATCAGAAGCTTGTGATTAATATATATATATATATATATATATATATATATATATATATATATATATATATATATATATATATATATATATATAAACCAGAGCTTCCTGATTTCTCAGAATTTTTCAGGGGTGAAGTTGCTAGCCCTACGCCCTTTTATATATATAAAACGTACATAAAATATATAAATAATTTACACAGTGCTCCCAATAATAAACACTTCCAACTCTGCCTTATTATCTCAACCCCAAACACAAGAGAGGCAGCACAAACAGTCTAAAGCCAGGCCCTGAATGTATATTTCCAAGGCTTTAATTCACTCTTGTTGTGTTTACCAGTAAACACAAACAATGCATATTGTAATTCCCCCCGGCAAAGTCCCTTTGACATTCGGTGGCCAAGAGAATTAACTGCACGAGCGAGGAGGAAGAATAAGAGAGGAGAATGGCGAACGAGGACAATGGACAACAGAAAAATGGAGGGAATAAATGGGATTACAAGGGGGAGGAAGGAGGAATAAAAGAGGACGCGGGAATTAAATGGCTAAAGAGGAAAAATGAGCAGAGGAGGGAGAAATGGAAGGTAGGAATAAATGTGAAGGAAGAGAATAAGGCACAAAAGGATAAGGAATGAACAGATACGGAAATAGAGACGAATGAGGGAATTGGAAATATGTAAATTTAAAATAAGTAAATTTGAAATGAGTGAATTTTAAATTAAGGAATTTAAAATAAGTAAGTTTAAAATAAGTAAAATCAAAATAAGTCGACTGATGTTCCGTAAATTGAATATACGTAAGTTTTAAATTACGACATTTTAAATTTTAAATTTCGTAAATTTAAAATAAGTAAATCTTAAATTAAGAAATTTTAAATTTCGTAAAATTTAAAATATGTAAATTTAAAATACATACACTTAAAATACGTAAGTTTTAAATTACGAAATTTTAAATTTCATAAATTTAAAATAGGTAAATTAAAATTTCGTAAATTTAAAATAATGAAATATAAAATTAGTGAACCAAAAAGAATTAAATTTAAGATAAAAAAAATTAAAATGAGTAAATTTAAAAAGTACTTGAACGAGACAAAGAATTACAAAAACTGCACCAAAACAAAATAAAAAAAAACATAATGAAGAACAATCAAGACAAACAAAAGAATAACAGCAACAAAAGTAACGAACAAATAAAAAAAGGAGAGACCGAACAGGAACAGGAGAAGAACTGCGTAAGAAATATGATATGGAACTGAAAACAAAAGTTGTATCCTGCGAATTTGGATACTGGACCCAGAGGCGAGAGAAAACAGCGGTCGTGTCGAGTTTCCCCTGTCAATAAAACGCGCCGGAAGGGAAGTTAGTCTCTCTCTCTCTCTCTCTCTCTCTCTCTCTCTCTCTCTCTCTCTCTCTCTCTCTCTCTCCATTTGTCCAGTATTCTCTCTCTCTCTCTCTCCATTCGTCCAGTATTCTGTCTTTCTCTCTCTCTCTCTCTTTCTCTCTCTCTCTCTCTCTCTCTCTCTCTCTCTCTCTCTCTCTCTCCATTAGTCCAGTTCTCTCTCTCTCTCTCTCTCTCTCTCTCTCTCTCTCTCTCTCTCTCTCTCTCTCTCTCTCTCTCCATTTGTCCAGTATTCTCTCTCTCTATCTCTCCATTCGTCCAGTATTTCTCTCTCTCTCTCTCTCTCTCTCTCTCTCTCTCTCTCTCTCTCTCTCTCTCTCTCTCTCTCTCTCTCTCTCCATTTGTCTGGTATTCTCTCAACTATAAAGAAAATTATACATTATTACATTCATAATCTATTATATTCTTACATTCATACGCTATTATATTCACCTTACATCAATCAACTTAGACCACACACCTCAGGAACCCGTTTCCTACAAATTCTCTTCAAATCTTTGGGAATGAGAATTCTAAAGGCAAAAGGCCTCCTGCTCATGACTGCGACCCAATAAAGTCGCCTGACTACCATGTAAGTATTCTACTGCTTAGGTTACCAGAGGCGCTTTGGGATTATATCTTGACGTGATTAAATTAATCCGCGTTGACTGAGATTCCAAAATTGTTGTCTTCTCAATTGTTGAAGTATTTGTTTTAATCATGATACCCAGTTGATTTGTATGTATGTATGTATGTATGTGTATATATATACATTTTATATATATATATATATATATATATATATATATATATATATATATATATATATATATATATATATATATATATAAAACAATCAAATGGTACCCATCCGGGAATTAACCAAGGGTAAAAGGAAGGCCCTTATTTTCGACTTAACCTTCCATTAACCTTGTCGGCAACATCAAAGGCTTTCTCTCCGCTCCTCTCTTTTCCTTTCCTTCCAGTCGCAAATCAGGTGTCCTTCGCTCCTTCCTGGAACTGAGTCCTTCAGAGAGTCGCAAACATCACAGAAGGAAGAAATTAATATCCCTGAGGACTCAGAGAGTTGATATCCTACGAATATAAAGTGGATCCCGTTTGATATAAAAGGTTGCCTGGTCTATGGTTGAAATCTCTAAGGACACGCGTGATGCTTAAGGTTAGTTACACACACACTCTCTCTCTCTCTCTCTCTCTCTCTCTCTCTCTCTCTCTCTCTCTCTCTCATATATATATATATATATATATATATATATATATATATATATATATATATATATATATATATATATATATATATATATATATATATATATATATATATAGTATATATACAGCATATACTGTAGATTTCAACACAAACGCTGAAATATGAAATATTACATTCGCATTTTATCACACATTATTATTATTATTATTATTATTATTATTATTATTATTATTATTATTATTATTATTATTATTATATTATTATTATTATTATTATTATTATTATTATTATTATTATTATTATTATTATTATTATTATTATTATTATTATTATTATTATTATATTACCTCTCCTGTACCTGTCAATACATCGTCTCCAATTATCATTATCATTACTTCTTTAGCAAGTACCTCAGAATGAAGGCACGTAAATAATAATAATAATAATAATAATAATAATAATAATAATAATAATAATAATAATAATATGCTTGAACAAACTAATCAAAAACAACATCCACAATAATAATAATAATAATAATAATAATAATAATAATAATAATAATAATAATACCTTCAACCAACCCCTCCATCTACAGTCCCAAAAGCGCTTGCAAAGGTCAAGCATCAAGGCCTGTTGCAATTATTTGCCAACCGCAAACATCGCATAAAAAAAAAAAAAACTTTAACCCTTAATCTGTTTACGCGTAAGCATTAAGTCGACAAGAACCTCGACGCTGGGTATTTCTCTAGTCATGAATAAATCTATAAACTTTTGCAATTGCAAATTCAACATTGTAAAGAGAACGGAGTTTTTGCTCTGTAATTAGCGTTTGAGTTGTTTTTTTTTTGG
>NC_089786.1:52894694-52924694 GCF_040412425.1 Macrobrachium rosenbergii | reverse complement strand
AGAGCGTAATTCTTTTTCCTTAGGAAGGAGATAATGTAATTATTTGTTAGGAAACACGGTTGCTCCATTACGCTGGAAGTCAACTGTGAGGAACAGAGAGAGAGAGAGAGAGAGAGAGAGAGAGAGAGAGAGAGAGAGAGAGAGAGAGAGAGAGAGAGAGAGAGATTCATATGGAATCATTGGAACATTTATACCTTACCTTGTTTCATTAAATGTCTTGACAATTATCTGAGAGAGAGAGAGAGAGAGAGAGAGAGAGAGAGAGAGAGAGAGAGAGAGAGAGAGAGAGAGAGAGAGAGAGAGAGATGCAATCAGGATGTGCAAAGAATCAAATGGCATCATTTAACTTTTTTTAACCTTAATTTGTTTTATTTAGTTCCTTCATAACTATCTTGGAGAGAGAGAGAGAGAGAGAGAGAGAGAGAGAGAGAGAGAGAGAGAGAGAGAGAGAGAGATTCTAATTACCAGGCGTACGATATTCAAAGGTTAATTCAATAATCTCAGACGCTCCGCAATGCTACATGAAAATGAATATCTCCTACCATAATTATTTTAATTTTGTTTATTTATTTATTTTTGTAATATATATTTCATTCATAATAATAATAATAATAATAATAATAATAATAATAATAATAATAATAATAATAATAATAATAATAATAATAATAAAGATCTCAGGTCTTTTTCCTCTTTCAAGTAACCCAGGTATAGTAAATCTCTCTCTCTCTCTCTCTCTCTCTCTCTCTCTCTCTCTCTCTCTCTCTCTCTCTCTCTCTCTCTCTCAAGGAAGCTGGTTTCAATACTCGCCCAATAATTGGGTGTAGGGTTAAGGCACTCCTCTGAAATTGTGGCTGGGAGATTGAGAGAGCCGTGCAACCTTGCAATTGACAGGTCAATCTCGAGAAGGTAGCTTGCGGTATTACCGCAACACAGGAGATTGATTCGATCGTTACCGCAGCTGTCAGTCAGTGAAATGACTGAATGATTCAGTCGATTCGTCAAACTTCTATTTACGTATTAGTGTAACAATTGAATTCCAAACCGATTCAGTCTATTCTTGTTTTGTTTACGTATAAGTATATCCGTACCGTCAAAAAGGACGACGATTCCCCCAATTCTAAAGACGGTACGTACCACCCCAAATCTTGGCCCGAGGTACAATATCAGGCCACAGGTGAGAGAGGCTAAACCCGGACTTGACGACGGTAAGTGAAACGTGGGTTTCCTTACCCGCAGATTATCTTTAGATAAGCACAAACAAAACTAATATAAGAATACCCTCAAGTTATAAGGAATAATATATTGGAATAATTACGTAATTATTCCAGCATACCATTACTAGTTATCTGTAGTTATTTAAATCATTATTCACCATTATCTAGTTTCTGGGGTAACTTGTTTATATGAATCGAGGACGTGTCTAAATCATCTACAATATAACTTTCATTTTAGACAGTAATGGTGTACTAGCAGACTATATAAACAAATTCAATGTATAGAAAAATAAATGCATGTACACACACTCTTATATAAACAGTGAAATATAAAGATAAAAAAATTAAGTTAGGAAAAAATAAAAAATTAAATTTACAACTGAATGTTGGTGAAAAATAAGAGATTATTTGCATATAAACCAGAAATATACGAAATTAATTAGACATATGTAGACAAAAGTACAAAATATTTTTAAATTTTATTCCAGATTTGAATACAATGTTAGTTAAGCAATACAATTACAACTAAAAGTAGATTAAAAAATTAAAATCATTTGAATATAACCCAGAAATAGATTAAACTGATTAAACATACATAGACAAAAATAAAAAAAAGGTTTAAAAATCAATTTCAGATTTTAAAAAGAATCACCGTCATTGAAAAAAACAACTCGGTACCACTTCATGTCGAAATATAAAGTAAAGCCATCATTTCAAGAGAGCAAGAGAGTATATGTATGTATATACATATATATGTATATATATCCATACCAACCAGTTCTCCCGACGGGGAAACATTTTAACAATCAACTTAACATTCATAGAAAAACCATCGACATTTTTCAAATATTATAAAAAAAAAAAACTCGGCACCCACTCCACGAAAAGATTAATACCAAGAAAAAGCATCACTTAAGAGACTATATATATATATATATATATATATATATATATATATATATATATATATATATATATATATATATATATATAACCATAATCCCACTTTTATCGAGGGTAATGAATCAGCGAGGTGGGGAGAGCTGCTTCAACTCACTGTCCATCGGGGTAATTTGATCAGGAGTGTTTGCATACGAAATGGAGAGACTCCCTTTATCCAAGATAATTGCAGCCGAGTTCCTGTCTCAGTTAATACTTTCCTTTAGGAGTTTCACGTACTTTTTTTTTTAATTTAAAAGTTCCACGCACGACTACGGAAGTGAGGGGGCGGGCGAAGGTATAGATATACACTTGCACGCATGGATATGTATATATGTATGTATGTGTGTGAGTGTATGAATGTGTATATGTATATATAAATGTATTTATATATTTTATATATATATATATATATATATATATATATATATATATATATATATATATTTATATACATTATATATTATATAGAAATATATAATTGAATATAATGATATAATGATACTCATCTGTTATAACTGGTCCTTTCAATTCAACAGTGCAATTAGCATGGGATAATGAAGGCACGACATTCAAATCAAACGCCAACGTATTGCTTCCCATAAAAAAAAATCCGGTTGCCTACAATGAAATTTCAGTGAGCCAGAACCGAACGACAAGATTATTCCTTTGTCTGCAAAATACTCGTCTCTGCTAATGCATATTAATGCACAGTTAATTCAGTTCTTGTGGGAATTTGCACAGCAATTTCGCAATCGGACTCAATATAGTGACGCATGTTTTGGACACACATATGAAGAGAGCAAGACTGTATATACTGTATATATATATATATATATATATATATATATATATATATATATATATATATATATATATATATATATATATATATATATATATCATATATATATTACATATTCACAAACACAAATACGCGTACACATAAAAAAGAATATAATGCTTTAGGATTTTTCCTTGATATATTTTAATAAGTTATATTTTATGTACAGAGAATTAATATATCAGAGCTTTGTTAATCTCCGTGACCAGCCCAATCTAGTTTTGCATCCATTAACTAATTAACACAAAATGAGGCGTCGATACCTACAAAGTACCCAGGTTGTACTGTAATAAAATAATACTATTAAAATTCATAATCCGTTTGGAATACTTTAGGCAGCTCTACATGACAGATCAGTTTGAGACCTGATTAAAAAAAGTATGTATGATTTTAAATTCCCAATTCTACATGTGGTTTTGATACAGTACATGGAAAATACTAAATAATAATAAAAGTATGATTTTAAATAACCGGTTCTACATGTGCTTTTGATACACAAAATGGAAAATACTCGGCACTATCATACACATACATACACAAAACATGACTTCTCTTTAAAAATACATACATGGACAAACAAACACACACACACACACACACACCACATGAATATACAGTCAGTTATGTAAAATGTCAAAATGGTAGACACCATCACACACATGCATACAAAACACATGATTTTTCTCTACGAACACACACATACACATACACACACATCACGACTGCCCTAAGATCATTTTACTGCAGTTATTTTAGATTTCTCAATATAATCTAAAACAACATAAAAAAAACATGTGCATTCATATTGATGAATACAGTACATGATTAAGAAACGTCTCCAAAGCAAAAAATACAGTATGTTGAATTTTTCTAAATACAGATAATGGTTTCTCTTCAAGATAATTAATTTAACTGTTAATCATTAAGTTTACACTTTCAAAGTCCTTCTAAAATACCTAAAACATGGGAAATTGCTTCCAATCAAATATTCTGGGCAATGTAACTGAAGCAACTATCTTAACAAGGAAGAGAGAGAGAGAGAGAGAGAGAGAGAGAGAGAGAGAGAGAGAGAGAGAGAGAGAGAGAGAGAGAGAGAGAGTTTCTCAGCTGTCATCCAGAGTTTTCCCGGGCAGGGGCCGGGTTGCTCAGCTAGTTAAATATAAAATAACCTGGATTGTCCAGAAGCAGTCTCCGCCATTTCATCTCCACTCAGGAAGGGTTCTGGGGTCTTTCAGTTCGGTGGCCAACAATCTGAAATATTCATTGACCTGAATGTTTGACTTTGGGGAAAGGTCGATTTTAGAGTTTTAGAGAAGGAATCTGGAGCTATGACGGAAATAAGCTCAGAGTTTCTCCGGAAAGTGTTTAAGAGTCAGCCTAAGTGGTAGAGCTCTGATGGGAATAAGCTTCGAGCTTCTCAGAAAAGCATTTAGAGCGTGAAGCTCATTGGTAAAGATGCTTCAGTGAAAATAGAGTGAGTTTTTCATTACATTTACAAGTTCAGAAACAGTGGTTGTTATCTAAAGTTAATACACTAGAGCTTCTTCGGATATAGAGCTTCGCTGGAATGTACTTAGGGCGTCATCCTAAGTGGTATTGAAGCTTCAGTCGGAATAAGAGTTTAGAAGTACACCAGTGGTGTTTAGTGTTTCAGGACAATATATTTAGAGCTTAAAGTAAATTCGCTTAGAGTTTCACCACACTGTATTTAGAGCTCCAGTCTCAGTGAACATATAGCTTTCAGTCAAATTGGATTCGGGAACTTAACCAAAATGCGTTTAGAGCTTCAAGAATGTGATTTATAGAGATTCGACACTTCAGAGTTGTATACTCTCTGGTTGTAGAGCTCTCAGTAAAAATAGATTTATAGAGCCAAGGACTCTATTTTAAAGCTTCATAATACTTTTCGAGCTGCTGAATGCATTTATGCAAAACAGAATTACAATAAGCTTTAGTTCAATGCTATTAGAGCTTCAGTGATTTTGGAGCTTTATTTCTGTAAGTTAGAGATCTAAAGGTTTCTAAGCTCCATTTCGATGGATTGAGAAACTAATTTTAAAGCTTCAGTGCTACACTTATAGAGACTCACGATAATGAATTTAGACTTTTGTGAAAACGAAATCACAAAATGGTTAAAATGGAACAGACCCAGTTGCTATAGTCACACAGAGAGAGAGAGAGAGAGAGAGAGAGAGAGAGAGAGAGAGAGAGAGAGAGAGAGAGCTGTATAATCGCACACAGAGAAACTTCCTTATTACTTTTTCTTTCTTCTTCTTCTTCTTCTTCTTCTTCTTCTTCTTCTTCTGAGAGAGAGGTTTTGTCATGATGTAACTGCTATTCGTTACTGTTTAGTCAAGGCTTAATTTCTCTCACTCTCTCTCTCTCTCTCTCTCTCTCTCTCAGAAGAAGAAGAAGAAGAACAAGAACAAGAAGAAGAAGAAGATTTCCTAACCTCCTCCTTCTTCTTCTTCTCTGTGATATTATTAATATTGCATCTCTTGCAAGGTCAGCTGCATGCATATTGCAGGGCACATAGCCCCCACCCCCCTTGCTGTGGGGGAAGAGGGGGGGGTGGAGAAAGCAATAAACATCAGGATATCTGCTGCAGAAGGAAAAACAAAAGGACCCACAATAGAAATGCGACATTATCTCTCTCTCTCTCTCTCTCTCTCTCTCTCTCTCTCTCTCTCTCTCTCTAAGAAAGAAAAATAATAGTGATAAAGAAATTTCACACTGTGTTGGAATATACAATCTCTCTCTCTCTCTCTCTCTCTCTCTCTCTCTCTCTCTCTCTCTCTCTCTCTCTCTCTCTCTCTCTCAGAAAAATAGAAAAAATACAGTGATGAAGAAGCTTCCCCTTGGATTATGCATATCTCTCTCTCTCTCTCTCTCTCTCTCTCTCTCTCTCTCTAAGAAAGAAAAATAGTGATAAAGTCTCTCTTTGTGTTGGATTATACTCTCTCTCTCTCTCTCTCTCTCTCTCTCTCTCTCTCTCTCTCTCTCTCTCTCTCTCTCAACTCATTAACCCACTCACTTGCAATTGCAATATTAATTCCAGGTTTTTTAAAGGATTTTTTCTACTTGAGAAGGATGTTTTAATATCCTTAAAAGGATACTGGTCTTATTTTTATAAGAAAATTTTCCTCTTTTTCATCTTTCCATTGACCTGGAGGACTTTTTTAATATACTTAAGAGGATACTCCTTTTAAAGGTAAAGGAAAAAATCCTTTTACCTTAACACTGACTTCAAGGATTTTTCTTAATGTTCTTAAAAAGGATACGTCTGTGAATTTTGGGCAAGAAAGTAATTCATTGTCTTTTCATATTTGCTTGAAGGATTTTTCTTAATATCCTTAAAAGGATGGTGTTAAAAATTTAAGGTAAAAGTAAAAAAAATTAACTGTTAATGATTTAAGGTAAAAGTAAAAATAATTTAATTGTTAATAATAATTTAAGGTATAAGTAAAAATATTAACTTAATAATTTAAGGTAAAAGTAAAAAAAATTAATTGTTAATAATTTAAGGTAAAAGTAAAAAAAATTTAATTGCCAATAATTTAAGGTAAAAGTAAAAAACTTAACTGACAATAATTTAAGGTAAAAGTAAAAAAAACAATTTGATAATTTAAGGTAAAAGTAAAAAAATGTAAGTTAATATTTACCTGAAGGATTCTGTAATATCCTTACAAGGATCCTTATGTTAATTTCCGATAGGAAAATTAAATCCTTTCACATTAACCTATACCTGAAGGATAAAATTAAAATATGTATGTCTAAAATTTACTTATCCAATATCCAGTTATGTACATTTATCTCTTTTATTTACTCAATGCACGTCTTTTATTTACTAAGTTTCTTTTATTTATTCATTCTCTTTTATCTCAGGAATTTTGTTTTCATCTAATTTCTGTCTTCGTGCATTTCTTGAAAAGTTGAAACTATAACAAAAACATAAGAGATGTTTTAAATATCTTTCCCTGTGTATTGAAATTTAGAGAGAGAGAGAGAGAGAGAGAGAGTTTCATTTATTTAAAATCCTAGATTAATAGCAGTATCCTTTACAGGATACTCTGCTAATCTAAAGGAAAAATTCCCATTTTCGTTAACAGCCATCTGAAGGATTTCTTCTAATATGCACAGAAGGATATATTGCTGCTAATCTAGGATTTTAAATAAATGAAATCCTCTCTCTCTCTCTCTCTCTCTCTCTCTCTCTCTCTCTCTCTCTCTCTCTCTCTCTCTCTCTCTCTCTCTCTCTCATTTCAATACACAGGGAAAGATAGTTAGAACATCTCTTATATTCTTGTTAAAGTTTCAACTTTTCAAGAAATGCAGGAATTAAGAAATTAGATAAAAAAAAAGTCCTGAGGCAAAAAAAAAAAAAAAAGAAACTTCGTAAATAAAAGACGTGAATTGAATAAATAAATGTACAACAACTGAATACTGAATAAGTAAATTAGATACATATATATATTTTAATACTGCACAAATACCAGATTAATGTATTTTCAAAATACATTAGTCACAATCAAGTACAAGGATAAATTAATAAACAAGTAAAAAATGCGCAATCGGGTTTTCTGTACAGCCGCTACAGCGTATAATCAAGGCCACCGAAAACAGAGCTATCTTTAGGTGGTCTCGGTATAATGCTGTGTAAGCCGCGGCCCATGAAATTTAACCATGGCCGGTGGTGGCCTATCCTTAATAACGATGCCAGAAGCACGATTATGTGGAACTTTAACCTTAAATGAAATAAAAACTAATAAGGCTAGAGGGCTGCAATTTGGTATGATTGATGACTGGAGGGTGGATGATCAACATACCAATTTGCAGCCCTCTAGCCTCAGTAGTTTTTGAGATCTGAGGGCGGAGAGAGTAAGTGCGGTCAGAAAAAAGTGCGGCCAGAATAAAGTGCGGACGGACAGACAAAGCCGGCACAACAGTTTTCTTTTACAGAAAAATAAAACTGTCAATTAAAAAATATTCATAATCCTAACAAGAAGAATAATATTATGGATAAAAATCTCACTTAACCAACATCACAAATTATCCCCTCACTTATCTATTAGCTCTCAGGCCTCATTGTGAACCACTGCCAATGCCATAAGACGGGTAAGAAATATGAAAAATTAACGTCTGTCAATAAATGATAACATATATATATATATATATATATATATATATATATATATATATATATATATATATATATATATATATATATATATATTATAAAATAATTGTCTGTCAGTAACTAATAAAATGAATAAGTCAGTGACTACAGATAATAATAAATGCATTTTATTTTACAAAAAAACATAAAAAAACTACATAAATAAGTACCTTTTTCATTTTTATGCAAATCATTATTATATTTGACGAGTTTCGACAAAGTTTCCCAAATGATAAACAAAGGCTGGAAACTCTAAACTCCTTCTGAGCTTACCCACTCATTATATAATACTATATAATCCCTTGCCATAGACGCACTATATAATTCTATATAACACCTTACCATACACGCACTATATAATCTATATAACAGCTTACCGTACACACACTATGTAATTCTATATAAACCTCTTGCTCAAACACACTACATAATCATATATAACCCTTAACGTCACACACTATATAATCCTATATAACCCCCTTACCTAACACACTATATAATTCTATATAACTCTTCACCTGACACACACTACATCATCCTATATAACCTCTTACTCAAACACACTATATAATCCTATATACCCCTTACGTTCAAGACTATATAATCCTATATAACCTCCTTACTTTACACACACTCACTATATAATTCTATATTAACTTTTCACCTCACACACTCTACATCATCCTATATAACCCTTTACCCAACACCCACTATATAATCCTATGTAACACCTTGCCTCACACAAACTATACAAGCCTTTATAGCCCTTTACCTCACCGACACTATAAAAACCTATATAACCCCTTACCATACACACACACTATAAAATCCTATATATAACCCATTACCACCCGCACACTAAGTAATTCTTTCACATCTGCTAACTGAGTTCCACCTAAGGCCGTGACGTCATCTCATTAACTTCTTCTTCTTCTCCTCCATCTCCTTCTACTCCTTCCTCTCCATCTTCTTTTTCTTCTTCTTCCTCTTCTTCTTCTTTCTACTAGGCCTAAGGCCTCCTACAGGAATCGTTAAGAGAGGCCCTTTTATTTTTTCGCATCCTCTAGGGAAGCCGAATTAGGAAGAAATGTCTTGATAGAGTTTCTTGTGTGACAGATGGTTAGATTTTACGTGCAAAAGAGAGAGAGAGAGAGAGAGAGAGAGAGAGAGAGAGAGAGAGAGAGAGAGAGAGAGAGAGAGAGAGAGAGATATTACGTGGAGGGTCTTAGAGAGAGAGAGAGAGAGAGAGAGAGAGAGAGAGAGAGAGAGAGAGAGAGAGAGAGAGAGAGAGAGAGAGAGAGAGTTACTTGTATTCCTTCTATCGTATTGATACCGAGAAAATTCTGTATTCCATTGCAATGAGTTATAACGACCAGAGAGAGAGAGAGAGAGAGAGAGAGAGAGAGAGAGAGAGAGAGAGAGAGAGAGAGAGAGAGAGACATGAAAAGTATGTATAGGATGAACCAAAGGATTCTGGGAATCTAACGGCATACCCTTAAGGATATCCTGTGAGGGCGGATTCCTGGAAAAGGCCGCTTCAGATATAAAATCACAGGACCTTCTTCTTCTGCCGGCGAAGATCGAAGATCTCCTGAAGAAGAAGAAGAAGAAGAAGAAGAAGAAGAAGAAGAAGAAGAAGAAGAAGAAGAAGAAGAGGGGAATAGAGAGGATGGCCATTATGTTCGATGCTTAAAGCCTTTGCAGTCATTACCTCACACTCAAAGGGAATCTAAGCCGATCTCTTTCTCTCTCTCTCTCTCTCTCTCTCTCTCTCTCTCTCTCTCTCTCTCTCTCTCTCTCTCTCTCTCTCTCCAACACAAGAAAAATGTAGTGATAAGAAAGTTCCAAAGTTCCTCATTGTGTTACATTATACAAATTTGCATTTAGTCTCTCTCTCTCTCTCTCTCTCTCTCTCTCTCTCTCTCTCTCTCTCTCTCTCTCTCTCTCTCTCTCTCTCTCTCGAGTTCCTCACTATGTTAGATTGTACAAATTTGCATTTAGTTTCTCTCTCTCTCTCTTTGTAAAGAGTAATGCATTGTAAAAACGAAGATTCTCACTTTACTTGACTATACATAGTTTTTTCTCTCTCTCTCTCTACTTGCAAGGCAAATGCCACTTTATATATATATATATATATATATATATATATATATATATATATATATATATATATATATATATATATATATATATATATATATATATATATATATATATATATATATATATATAGTTTGATCCCTTTAATACCAAGGCGAATAGTAAACACGTACATAACTCAAATTCCTTCATATTCATAAGACATTTATAATAAAAGGTATACAATCAGTAACATACTCGTGTCCCTTTCGCCAAAGACTTTAATGTTTCACCTTTTATACGTAATTATATCCACTATTTCCTTTCCTCCAAGGTGCGCAGGTAATTTATAAGTTTTCTGTGATATAAATAAATAAATTAATTAATTAAATATATATATACATATATATATAATATATATATATATATATATATATATATATATATATTATATATATATATATATAAATTATGTAATTAATTAATATAAATAAATTAATTAATTAAATATAAAAATAAAATAAACATAAAAAATAAATATGGATTAATTTTAAAAAACTTACAAATACACAACTGAATAAATAAAAAGATAAATAAACAAACTAGCAAAAGAAATAAATAAATTCACTGAATATCACACTTTAATGAACTGATTTTAAGGAATTTCTTCGTAACGAAAAATACAAACAAACTGAGAAATAAACAGCTAAATATATAATAAATTAACGAATAAATATATAAATAAAAGAAACTTATAAATAAAAGAAGAAAATTAAGAAACTGGTAAGTAAATAAATGGCAATTAGTGAAGGAATTTTGAGAAACCTTCAGCACAATAAAAAAAACCAACCCTTCATTGTATTATAGTCAACTTCTCCACAGAATTAAATTAGTTCTTCAAATGAATTCCGAAGTCTTTTGTGGGGGCATTTCTCCAGTGGCTTTCAGTGTCCAGCATTTTCCAGCACTCCAGAATTATATTCTAAAGAGTCTGTTTAGTATTTTCCACCAACTAATTCTCACAAAAACATATCTGGCATTTTCTGGAATTTCATCATCCCAAAAATGCTATGTAGGATTTTTCAGATTTCACTTCTCACAAAAATGCTATATAGTATTTTTCAGAATATATTTCTCAATAAATGCTACATATTATTTTTAAGAATATATCTCTCATAAAAATGCTTTATAGCATTTTTTCCCGAAAATGCTATATAGTATTTTTCAGAATTCACCTCTCACAAAAATGCTATATAGTATTATATTAAGAATATATTTCTCACAAAAATGCTCCATAAAAATATTACAGAATATAAGTTCAAACAAAAATCCTATTAAGCATTTTCCGGAATTCAGTTCTCACATTATGGCTACTTAGAATTTTCCGACATTCCTAACAATAATCCTATTTAGCATTTTCTGACATTCAACTCGCATCAATACGCTACTAAGTAGTTTCCAGTATTCACACAGCAAAAAAAGCTATTTACTATTTTCTGGTATATAATTCTCACAAAAATGCTATTCATTAAGTAATTAATATCATTAAGTTCTTTATCCAATTTTCAGTAGCGTAAATAAAAAAGAAATTTTTTTTTTTTTTTTTTTTTTTGCTTAATGCTATCTTCATATGTACCCAAAACTCTTACCGGTAATTACTTCATATCATCATAAAATTGAAAATAACTCTTTCTTCAGTATCCGCAATTCATTCAGTAAACACCAAACGTTTTACTTTTCTGTAAAAGAAAACTATTGTGCCGGCTTTGTCCGTCCGTCCGCACTTTTTCTGTCGGCAATTTTTTCTGTCGGCACTTTTTTTGTCCGCACTTTTTCTGTCCGAACTTTTTGTTGTCCGCCCTCAGATCTTAAGAACTACTGAGGCTAGAGGGCTGCAAATTGCTGTGTTGACCATCCACTCTCCAACCATCAAATACCCCAAATTGCAGCCCTCTAACCTCAGTAGTTTCCATTTTAGTTACGATTAAAGTTGGCCATAATCGTGCTTCTGGCAACGATATAGGATGGGCCACCACCGGCCCGTGGCTTAAAGTTTCATGGGCCGCGGCTCATACAGCATTATACCGAGACCACCGAAAGATAGATCTATTTTCTTTGGCCTTGATTATACGCCATAGCGGCTGTACAGAAAACTCGATTGCGCCGAAGAAGGTTCGGCGAATTTTTTATTCGTTTTTTCGCGTCACGAATCGAACTAATCTGTTTAGAAATTCCTTTTAACACCTCTGTAAAAAAAAAAAAAGGAAAACGTTCACGTTTTTACCAAATCACGAATTAAAAAAAATTATTTTTTCTTATATTTTTTCTGGCCTCGTCTTCAAAGCCACCGTGTTTTGATCAACCCAATTAATCGAGCTATTACGACCCCCATGCCCCCTGACATATTTTGTCACAATTTTATCAAATGTCACGGTTATTTATTTAATCATTTTTCTGCCACATCAGAATTCAAATTATTTTCTCTGACGCTGTACTGACTACCATTTTTTTTTTTTTTTTTTTTTTTTGCCGGGATAATCAAACGGTAAGATAGAGAATACCGTCCTAAAACGGAGGACTGCAGTACCTGCAAAAATACAAAACTGAGAAAAATGGTAGATACTCCCTTTCCTTGCTACTGATTCTGCAGATACTGCAAATGGGACCCCCTAAATAAAGCACTGAAGAATCATTCTGGAACTGCAGCAACTTGTGCATTAGTGTTTCACGAGCCCAGTAGGTGGCATATCTAAACTTCGAAAATTTTGCTGACACTGCAGTTTTCCATTTTAGGGCAGAATAGTATAGAATATTGAATTTAAGCCAAAGGCCAAAAGCTGGAACCTAAGAGGTCATTCAGCGCTGAAACAGAAACTGACAGTAAGTAGGTCTGAAAGGTGTAACAGGAGGAAAACATACTAATTGCGGAAGCAAAATAATGGATTTTATTGCGTCATATTGCTCTCAGAATAAAGAGAAAACGGCCACAAATTATTTATTTAAAAAAAAAAAGAAGGAACTAAGGTTATAATTATTGACTGATTTTATGAAATTGAGGCTGCCAAGCCAAGCACTGAGAGGGGGGCGGGGCCACTTTCAGCCATTCAGTGCTTGAGCCAATGCAAAGAGGGAGTCATTATTAGAGATGTTAGGCAGAAGAAAGGAAGGGGGAATGGAGGTAAAGTAAAAGGCTAAAGAGAGGTGTAACTACGGGCTGAAGGGACGCTGCAAACACCCTCTATTAATGCCTACAGTGCACCATGTGAGATGCACTACCAGCACTATTCCCAACGAGAGATAGAAGAGTATTTTATACTACCTTTTTCCGAACAGCATAAAGACAGAAATTAGCCTTTGGACTTAAATCGTAAACAAGTAAAAAATGCGCCGAAGTTTCTTCGGCACGATCGAGTTTTCTGTGCAGCGTATAATCAAGGCCACCGAAAACAGATCTATCTTTCGGTGGTCTCGGTATAATGCTGTATGAACTACGGCCCGTGAAACTTTAACAACGGCCATGTGGTGGCCTCTCCTATATCGTTGCCAGAAGCACGATTATGGCTAACTTTAACCTTAAATAAAATAAAAACTACTGAGGCTAGAGGGCTGCAATTTGGTATGTGTGATGATTGGAGGGTGGATGATCAACATACCAATTTGCAGCCCTCTAGCCTCAGTAGTTTTTCAGATCTGAGGACGGACAGGAAAAGTGCGGACGGACAGACAAAGCCGGCACAACAGTTTTCTTCTACAAAAAAAACTAAAAAAAAAAAAAAGGAGGAAACTGAATGGCATAAATAGAACAGAATATAAAATTTAGGCATTTCAATGCCAAGCGCTGGGACCTATGTGGTCAATCAGCGCCGAAAGAAAAACTAAAAGGTTTGAAAGGTGTAACAGGAGGAAAACCTCTCAGTCGCACTATGAATCAATTATTAGGAGAGGGTTGAGGAAAGCAAGACGGAAGAAAAAGAATATGAACGGAGGCACAGTAAAAAAAGGAATGAAAGGGGTTGAAGCAACCAGGGGGCCACGGAAGGGACGCCGCAAAGAACCCCATTAAAACGCCTACAGTGCACCGCATGAGATGCACTGACTGACGGGCGCTAACGCCACTGCGGGGAAGAACCTGAATGATTCCACCCTCTAATTTTCTAACTACAAAAAGTGAGTAAACGCCGGACGCTGCAGACAGCATCATTATTTCAAAAAGGTCAGCCAATGATCTTTGTTTCCAGGCCGGGAAGAAGCCGCAGCTGCCGCCAGTGCTTTGCTATGCTGACTTTTGCGGTACTGGCGCGTTCTGACAAGCGGTGGCAGATTCTGCCTTCCTCTCGCGAATAGGCGAATCGCGTTTGCAACGTCTGTCATGAAAAGTGTTCAAGTGCCGTGGATATTTGGTGTTTTTATAAATGTGTCAGTTGGACGAACTGTTTATGTGTCTCAGGGATAAATGCATCGATAAACTCTAGTATACAATTGGTCAAAAATTGATGGGAAACGGTAATTTCGATAGGTTTTAGCTGGACGAACTGTTTATTTATTTATCTCAGGGATATATACATCAATAAACTCTAGTATACAATTGGTCAAAAATTGATGGGAAATGGTTATTTTGAACAGTTTTAGCTGGACAAACTTTATTTATTTGCCTCAGGGATATATACATCAATAAACTCTAATACACAATTGGTCAAAAATTGATGGGAAATGGTAATTTTGAAAAGTTTTAGCTGAACGAACTGTTTATTTATTTATCTCGGGGATACATGCATTAATAAACTCTAGTATAGAACTGTTCAAAAACTGATTGAAAATTCTTAATCATATCTCTACCTGTTCACTTAATCAAGTACTGATTTCTATTGGGTTTCTTATCTTTCGTTTTCATTCTGTCATCTACTTCTGTCCTCAGTTATTTACGAAATACGTCCGTTTAAGAACTATACTTAGGAACCTCCATTTATATATTCTGCCCTAAAATGGAACACTGCAGTATCTGCAAAATTTTCGAAATTGGGATATGCCACCTACTGGGCTCGTGAAACACTAATACACAAGTTACTGCAGTTTCAGAATGATTCGTCAATGCTTGATTCAGGGTTCCCATTTGCAGTATCTGCAAAACCAGTAGTAAAGCAAGGGAAAGCTGCAGTATCTACCGTTTTTCTCAGTTTTGTATTTTTGCAGAGACTGCAGTCTTCAATTTTAGGTCAATATTAATCTATGATTCTTGCGATGAAAAAACTTCAATGAACGTTAACAAAAGGTACATATCGTATTATTTAAAGGATGAAAACATGATAGAAATCTAAAAATGGAAACGAAATGCAAAGATGAAAGACTAAATAAATAATAAACTGATTTTACTCACAAGCTAAAATTGTTCTCAAATGTTGTAAAATATAACAGACAGAACTTGAAAAAAAAATTACAAAAATTAACAAGAACGGTAAAGGATTTTTAACTCCAAAAATAAGTGAGTCTGGCATAAACAAATAATAAAAGGCTGTGTCAAAGAGTATATACGAAATTTAAATTAGCCTAAGTTCGATACGCCCATCAAACTGCCCATACCATCGGCCTTCTGACGAAGTTCAAAAAACAGTCTCAAATCCCCACGACTGTCGCAAAGAGATTCACAAAGGGGAGAGACCTGCGTCTGGGGATTTATCCCCACAAAGAGAGACGGATTTCCCTAATAACAGAAGCCCCTCCCTACCTTCCCACAATAATCTCCCCCACCCATATCCCCACCCCCAATTTCAGGGCTTCCGCAAAGTGGACAGGCAATCAGAATTGGAAATTGGATCTAGATGACTGCCGCTGAAGGGGGAGGGGGGGTAGAGAGAGAGAAGGGGGTTAGTTACCTGTCACTCAGAACGCATAGAGATTCGGGCATTCCCGGTAATGGCATTCCAGGTAAATGAAGGCATTGGGTGTTATTGTCAGCTCATGAAGTAATGGTTCACCTGTACCCTTCAGAAAAGGGTGTCTGTGCGAAATTTGCCAAGGTGAGGCCCTTAGACACAAACAGAAGTTTTATGCAAAGGGAATTGTTTATGATTCCTCAGTTGCGTATGATTCTGCAAAGGGAATTATTTAGGATTCACCACCTGAAGAGTATGAATGCGGCAGTCAACACCCACGTGGATGTTGAAATAATCCAAGAATTTGTACAACCATAAACAGGTCTAGAATAATAATACAAAAAAAAAAAAACTAAAAATCATATCCTGGGGCAACTATTTTCCATAATTTTATATATATATATATATATATATATATATATATATATATATATACATGTACATACATACATACATAAAACCTCATTATTATTACAAAATACTGAAGCCAATTAATGAAAACGATATTCTAATAGCAGATTTCCCTCCTCAGGCGAAACAAATCACACTCTATTGTAAACAAGTAATAATAATAATAATAATAATAATAATAATAATAATAATAATAATAATAATAATAATAATATTTACGTCAGTCATCCCGACTTACAGTCATTTGGAGATCACAGCCTCTAGAATCACGTGTGATTAAGTTCTAATCAAAAAGAAATATCTGATATGACTGATGACATTACGAGCAATATTAACAAACAAGACGGAAATATATATATTTATGATCTTTGAGAATACAAATATTTTTTTCCCAGTCCTTAGCTGCTCAATAAACATCACCCTCCAAAGAAAGAAACATTTGAAATGACTCATGACATTACGAGCAATATTAAACAAACAGCAATAGATATTTAAGTTTGTTTACAATGCAAATATTTTTCCCAGTCTTTAACTGCTCAATAAATAAAAAGGCTTCCAAAGTGGATTTCAATATTAAACATAGTAATACCATGGGTCATCTTTCTAATTCGACGCGCACGAGATACCAGAACTGACTGGGCCATACCAAAATAGTCATCAAAGTACCGAGCCTATCAAAGCCGGAGCGCACTTAAACTGACGTACTTCAAAACAGCCCTCATTAGCATTTTGCAAAGTCCAGTCTCCGTCCTATAATGATGCTTTCACGAGGAGGCGATTGTTGTATAAAAGGGTTTTTCATCTTTCTTTCTTTTTTTTTTGTCTCTTTGAAGTACCATTTGATGTCACGGCGACTTCACAGGAGTTGCCAGCCGATGATTTTTCAAAGAACCAATGTAATTAGGGGTTTGTAATGTCATCTACTCGCCTAAGTGCAGTTTCGTTTTCCCTTGAGGGCGCAAGAGAGATGTGACTATAAAGGCGCAAAGGTCAGTTATTTAACTAGATAAAAGGTTAAATATATCCGATGTCATTTGCCATTACGTAACTATTTCCTTATGTTTCTGATGCATATAATTCTAATTTTAAATTAGAAATAAAATATTTTATCTTAATTTTCTCTCTCTGCAATATTATTATTATTATTATTATTATTATTATTATTATTATTATTATTATTATTATTATTATTATTATTATTATTATTATTATACTACAGAAGATGAACCCTATTCATATAGAACAATCCCACAGGAGCCACTGACTTGAAATTCAAGCTTCCAAAGATTATTATTATTATTATTATTATTATTATTATTATTATTATTATTATTATTATTATTATTAATATTATTATTATTATTATTATTATTATTATTATTATTATTCGGTATATTTGATAACTGGCGGACAGAAAAAAGTGCTGAAAGAAAAAAGTACGGACAGAAAAAAGTGCGGACAGAAAAAAAGTGCGGACGGACAGACAAAGCCGGCACAACAGTTCTCTTTCACAGAAAACTAAAAACGACACCGATAATCCCAATGAAACAAATAATCAGTCAACATACAGCATCACTGGAACCCTCTCCAGAGGCAAAGAGTAACTGGAGAGGACTAATTATCGGTAATTACTTCCCGTTCAATTACGGGAGACTCACTCAGTCTGCAAAACGATGCGGTAATGAGATTTGCTGACAATGGAATTAGCGTCGGCTGATGACAACGAAGAACGCTTCAAAAGAGCTGTCGTCGTTGGGGGCGGTGGGGGGTGAGAAATATTACCGGGAAATATTTATAAAAATTATTTTTTTTGAATATGTTAATTCATATGCTCCTATGAAATTTCAGTGTATATGTATGTATGGATGTAGGTGTATGTATATGTATATATAATGTATGAATGTATATATATAATTATATATATATATTTAGGGAATATTTGAGGTGTTACGTATTAATTCCGCAGCTACAACAAAGAAAAACAATGACAACAATGAAATTCCAGGCGCAGTTAGCGGAGTTAGGTGACGGATACAATTACTCAAGTAATTAGGCAACACGAGGACGTGTTCTAAACGTGACTAGTTGTAAAAATGAGGGCTATATATGGCAAATGCTGCATTGCTGGTGTCAAATAATGAACAATTTATAATGCCGGTGTCAAATAATGAACCGTTTATAATGCTGGTGTCAAATAATGAACCTTTTCTAATGCTGGTGTCAAATAATGAACCATTTTTAATGCTGGTGTCAAATGAATCGTTTATATTGTTGGTGTCAAATAATGAACCAATTATAATGCTGGTGACAAATGAACCGTTTATGATGCTGGTGTCAAATAATGAACAATTTATAATGCAGGTGTCAAATAATGAACTATTAATAATTCTAGTGTCAAGTAATGAACCATTTATATTGCTGGTGTCAAATAATGAACCATTTATAATGCTGGAGTCAAATATTGAAACATTTATAATGCCGATGTCAAATAAGGAACCATTTATAATGCTGGTGTCAAATAATGAACCTTTTATAATTTATTAGCTGGTGTCAAATTATGAACCATTTATAGTGTTTGTGTCAAATAATGAACCATTTATAATGCTGGTGTCAAATAATGAACCTTTTATAATTCTGGTGTTAAATTATGAACCATTTATAGTGCCTGTGTCAAATAATGAACCATTTATAATGCTGGTGTCAAATAATGAACCATTTATAATGTTGGTGTCAAATAATAAAACATTTTTAATGCTGGTGTCAAATAACGAACCATTTCTTATGCAGGTGTCAAATAATGAACCATTTATAATGCTGGTGTCAAATAACGAACCATTTATAATGCTAGTGTCAAAGTAAGTATAGCTTAGTTTTACCAGACCACTGAGCTGATTAACAGCTCTCCTAGGGCTGGCCCGAAGGATTACACTTATTTTACGTGGCTAAGAACCAATTGGTTACTTAGCAACGGGACCTACAGCTTATTGTGGAATCCGAACCACATTATAGCGAGAAATGAATTTCTATCACCAGAAATAAATTCCTCTAATTCTTCATCAGCCGGCGGCGGAAATCGAACTCCGGCCCATCGAATGACGGTCTGAAGCTCAACCAACTCGGCCAACAAAGGGCTACAAATAATGAACCATTTATAATGCTGGTATCAAGTAACGAACCATTTATAATGCTGGTGTCAAATAACGAACCATTTATAATGCTGGTGTCAAATAATGAACCATTTATAATGCTGGTGTCAAATAATGAACTATTTATAATGCTGGTGTCAAATAACGAACCATTTATAATGCCACTGTCTAATAATGAAACATCTATAATGCTGGTGTAAAAAATGAACCAATTATAATGCTAGTGTCAAATAACGAACCATTTATAATGCAGATGTCAAATAATGAACCAATCATAATGCTAGCATTTGACTAAGGTAAATGCTGTAATACAAACTTTAAATAATGCTAGCATCTTAATCTATACAAACGTACATACAATACATGCATTCATACATACATACACGGATTATCACGTTTATATTATTGAGTGCAACCTATTGATTTTCCAGCAACTTAGACACAAGAACGGTCAACCTTACAAAGAAAGTTGAAATAGATTCGATAAATAAATTTACTCAACTGAAAATAAACAGTCCAAATGCAGGAGATAAAACTATTATTATTATTACTATTATTATTATTATTATTATTATTATTATTATTATTATTATTATTATTATTATATTATTATTATTATATTATTATTATTATATTATTATTATTGTCCAGCATGGATAGAAACAGAGAGATAGAAAACATACAAGATACAACATTTACATTATGAAGCGAGACTCACGGGAGTCTGCCCATCAATCAAGCATTTGAGCGAAGTTTGAACTTCTGAAGTTCGACGATCCAGCTATACATGATTAGCAAGATCAGTTCAGAATTTGGTCGAACCTGGAACAAACTCCGGGAAAGCTCTCTCTCTCTCTGTTACTGAACCACTCAGAAGATAGTTTAAGCTATATTTAATACAGTAATTAGGTTTATCTGAGAGAGAGAGAGTGAGAGAGAGAGAGAGAGAATCAAAGCCTAATGATAGATTAAGAACTCAAATTCCATAAAGACAGAGAGAGAGAGAGAGAGAGAGAGAGAATCAAAGCCTAATGGTAGATCAAGAACTCAAATTCCCAGAGAGAGAGAGAGAGAGAGAGAGAGAGAGAGATCAAACCTTGATGACAGATCAAGAGGTTAGATCCATATAAGTTGAGAGAGAGAGAGAGAGAGAGAGAGAGAGAGAGAGAGAGAGAGAGAGAGAGAGAGAGAGAGAGAGAGATCAAATCCATGATAGACCAAGAGCTCAAATCATCATAAGGATGAATACTGCTGAGAGAGAGAGAGAGAGAGAGAGAGAGAGAGAGAGAGAGAGAGAGAGAGAGAGAGAGAGAGAGAGAGAGAGAGAGAGAGAGACCAAGCCCAATCCAATTCAGTCCCAAGCACACACCCACACACACAGCCGAAGAACTTGAAAGCTTCACAATCACTCGACTTCCTCAAGTGAGCTAAACGAAAAGTGAGTGAAATCCCAAAAAGATTGTTCGCCCTCGATAACAATCGCCTATTGATTCGTGGCCCAAACACAATGGGAAGAAAAAGGAAAGAAAGCCTGTCGACATCTTAACGTTAACAGTCGTAATCGATTCGTTCCATCGAGTAATTGGCTATTATGAATGGGAATGAGATGGGGTTAGGTCAAAGTATTATTCCTGCTCGTGAATGGTTGTGACAACTTGACTTGCGGCCGGATTTGGTTGCGTTTATGGCGGGTGAATGTTACGTTCCTGGATGAATGACAATATTCCTAGATAAAAATAAAGTTAATATTCCTGGATAAAAAAAAATATATATTTTTGGATGAAAATAAACATTAACATTCTTGGTTAAAAAATATTCTTAGATAAAAAAATATTTTCTTGGATGAAAACAAAAATTATATTCTTGGATAAAAATAAAAATATATACTTGGATAAAAACAAAAATGATATTCTTGGATAAAAAAAAATATATTCGCGGAAAAAACAAAAATAATATTCATGGATAAAAAACAAAAATAATATTCGAGCGTAAAAGTAACATTAATATTCTCGACTAAAAAGAAAATTAATATTCTTGGATAAAAACAAAAATAATATTCTTGGATAAAAACAAATATAATATTCTTAGATAAAAACAAAAAGAATATTCTTGGATAAATACAATAATATTCTTGTCTAAAAACAAAAATAATATTCACGGATAAAAACAAAAATAATATTCTTGGATAAAAAGAAAAATAATATTCTTAGAAAAAAACAGAAATAATATTCTTGGATAAAAACAAAAATAACATTCTTGGATGAAAACAAAAATATCCTTAGATTAAAAACAAAAATAGTCTTAGATTAAAATGCAAAATCATATTATTGGATAAAAACAAAAATCATATTCTTGGATAAAAACAAAAATAATATTCTTGGATAAAACAAAAGTAGGATAGTGTGGCAACATCTACGATTAATGTAAGTCACGGATAAAAAAGTAAAATACTATTCTTGGATAAATTTGGTTCCACTTTTCTGGGATGAAAGTGATATTCGTGGACTAAAAGTAAAATACCATTCTTAGATAAACGTGGTCTAAATTTTGGACGACTGAATCATTCTTGGGTAAAAATAAAAATATTCTTCGATAAAAGTAGAAATATTATTCTGGTATAAATATTGTAACTTTATTTTTACATGCACAGGGCAACATTATCCTTAGTCAAATGGGAAGAAATTATTCTTGAATAAATTTGGGACAAACTTATTCTTGAATAACTTTACTAACACAGGAAAATATGCATGAACATTTTATTCTTAAATAGAGTATCATTCTTCAAAGATCCAGAAACATTATTCTTGGATAATATTTAAAAGCAATTCTTGGATACGAAAAAAATCATATTCTTGGATAAATTCTGTAATATTCTTTGAAAAATTAAAATCCCATTATTCTTCAATAAACCCAGTACCATTCCTAAATAAATTAGGTAAGACTAGTTTTAGCTGATTATAGAAAAAATTATCTACTGATAATTCAGGTAAATTATCCTTAGCTTCCTTCAAAGCAAATTTGGATAAAAGTGGAAATAATTAAATTGGATAATGACAATTACATCATTGCTGGATAAATTTCGTGACGTTTTTATATAAATCAGGAATAAATATGCCAAGATTATCCCTTATTATATATTATATATATTTTATATGGAACTTTTCTGGATAACGGATCATTATACTTGGATAAAATGAGAAAGGCTGTAAATTATCATAGGATAAATGTAACAACATTATTTTTTTCTTGCATTCTTACACGATATTCTATTATAGTCTTATGTAATAATAGTCTTATTCCTATACTCCTATACAATATTCTTATTCTTAAGTACTTGTACAACATTCTTATATTCTTATAAAATATTCTCATAAAAAATGTGACAATGCGACATTCACTTTGAGCTTTAAATTGACAAACTTTCAAAAATCCCACGAATCACATTCATCCCGAAGTCACATTTTCGCCTCTCAAAAAGTTCCACTGAAGTTCCATTATTAACGTCGAAGTTCAACGCCCCCTCATTCATTCCAAATGCCGTCATGGGTTTCAGAAAACTTCGTTCAATAGACTTATTCATCAAAGGCTTCCAAAAGCCTTTTTCATAAGCCGAGGTCACAAAAGGTTTTGGAAAGACTGCTTGAATGTCATCGACGATCTGGGAAGTAATTCCCTTTGAATTATAGATATATGTACGTATGTGTGTGTGTCTGTTTGTGTGTATATATATATATATATATATATATATATATATATATATATATATATATATATATATATATATATATATATATATATATATTATATATATATTATATATATATATATATTACATATATACATATATATTATAATATATTACATGTATAATATAACCGAACATCAATATAAATATAAAATAGAAAATTACAAAATAAAACAAAAATAAAAATGAAAACAATAATAATAATAATAATAATAATAATAATATTAATAACTCTACTGGAACACGGTATTTTTTGACGAATCTTGCTGGAGAGAGAGAGAGAGAGAGAGAGAGAGAGAGAGAGAGAGAGAGAGAGAGAGAGAGAGAGAGAGATTTTCTGATACCTTTATTGAAACATGGCATTTTCAGACGAGTGTTGCTGGAGAGAGAGAGAGAGAGAGAGAGAGAGAGAGAGAGAGAGAGAGAGAGAGAGAGAGAGAGAGAGAGAGATTTTCTGATACCTTTATTGAAACATGGCATTTTCAGACGAGTGTTGAGAGAGAGAGAGAGAGAGAGAGAGAGAGAGAGAGAGAGAGAGAGAGAGAGAGAGAGAGAGAGAGAGATTACTCTTATCCTAATGAGTGACTTTCTTGAGAAAATTCCCCCGAGTACCGACTAACGACAGCGTAGATAGAAGGTCCGTCGTGAAATTTTCCTGCGCTTGCAACGGCGCATCTCATTTCGAGAAGCAAATGAAAAGGGGGGCATTTGCAAAGACAGCGAGGCTTGCAATGGGGTAATGCAATCTGGCGTAAGTGGCGAAATTCTTGTGCATTTGTTTGACGTGGTTTTATATATGTATATGCATATGTATATGTATATGTATATGTATATATATATATATATATATATATATATATATATATATTATATAATTATATATAAGTATATATATTTATCTATTTATGTATATGTAGTTTTATTTATTTTTAATTTAATCTATTTTTACGTTTTAAATTGTTTAAGTTTTATTTTCATCTTTTAAATTTTTATTTTTACTTTAAATGTATACTCAATATTTTATACATACATACATAAATACACACATATACATATATATACATAAATATAAATATATAATATATATACGTGTGTGTGTGTGTGTAAACTTTACCATTCAATAATAACGGAAGCCAAGAGTTAGTTTAGAGTAACTTTTTCTACAAAGGAAATGTTTCACGGCTTCAAAAAGAAAAAAAATCACGGGAGAAAAATCATTGTAAGAAAGAGAAGTTGAAAATAAAGTTGGAACCTTCCCATTGCGCTCCTAATGGAATAGGTGTCTCTCTCTCTCTCTCTCTCTCTCTCTCTCTCTCTCTCTCTCTCTCTCTCTCTCTCAAAATGCAGAGAGCTCGTGACAGGCAAACAAGGGAATAAAAAACAATTAAACAATATATAAATGAATATAAGAGGTATACACAATGTGGTTTATTACTACGAGACAAAAAAGGAAATCTCGAATAATAGAACGCATTATGACAATAATACCAAATACGAAAAATTATTATTATTATATTATTATTATTATTATTATTATTATTATTATTATTATTATTATTATTATTAAACTCAGTAATCTATAGATTCTTTTTATATCAAAGTTTTGTAACAGTAACAGACGACTAAGTGAATGTGCGGCACACTGTTGACACTCCTCCTCTCACTTATTACCTTTGTAAGGATTAAAAATTACTATTTTGTGTAAAATTCACAAAAAAAATTGTATACACTCTGAAGAGCCCGACTAGAATTTTTTTTTTTTTTTTTTTTTTTTTTTGAGAATACTGTTTTCCCTACCGATTTACAGACTTTTAAGTCTGTTCCCACTGTATTCTTCCTGTCTTACAGAAATCTACAGAGCAGATTTTGTAGGAGAATAGCAAAGAATACAGAATGTAGGCCACAGGCCAAGCGCTGGGACTTATGAGGTCATTCAGCGCTGAAACGGAAATTTATAAGGAAAGTTATAAGGAAGAGGGAGAATATGAACGGGGGTACAGTAAAAGCAATGTAAGGGGTTGCAGCTAGGGGCCGAAGGGACGCTGCAAAGACCCTTAAGTAAAGCCTACAGTGTACTAGGCGAGGAACACTGACCGCACTACCCCCTTTTTGTAGGTGGAAAAAGGCTTTAATTACTGATTTCAAAAGCATTCGCTTGCATTTCATAGAAAACTATTTGCTTTGACCAAAAATCCCGACTGGTTACCTGTTATCATTTCTCGTTCTTTACTGAAATGTTTCTTGAAAATATTCTGGGCAACACCAATTGTTTGATGTTTCCTGGATCAAACTAATTTACGTTTTACAGATTTTCCTGATTTAACATTTCAGGTTTTCTGGATAAAACTCATCTACACTTCATCAGATTTACCTGGACAAAACCAGTTTCCAAAGATTGCTGCAGCAATTCTATAGAGTTTTATTTTTATTTTTACTTAGGTTTCTTTACGTGGTTTTCCCGTACTACTATAACAAAAATATGTCTTTCCTCCTGAACTTTTTCTAAACAAAATTATTCCCAAACTTTTGTAACTATAATAAATTCCTTCATTTCTGTTTCGTGTTGTTTACTCTGTAGTCTTATGCTATAATTTTCTCCAACAGGATATTTTTGTTTAGCAATACTAATGGAACTTCACATTTTTTCGTGTAAAATGCTTTTTTGTGTTTTTGTTCCAAAACTTTCTCAATTTGTCCTCATATATTTTTCCATTGTTCTTAACTGAGTCTTCCAACTTTCTATCCAATCTATTTTCTCAATATTTTCTTTTATGTGGAAGGCTTCAGTGGCCTGATCTCACATAACTTTATTTTTTAATTAAAGTTTCATAATTGTCTTATAATCCTCATCATTTGATCTATATTAAAAAGAAGTATCGACTAAAATCGTCACAAATTTAAGTAGACCTTAGGGTTATATAGGCAGACAATGAATATGTGTATATATATGTATATGTATATATATATACATATATATATAAATCTATTACATAAAACTATATATATTATACCTATATACATTATATATATTTTTATATATATAAATATTCATAAATATATAATATAATATATAATATAATATATATATAAACATGTTTGTTTGTTTGTTTCTTAAAACAAGTACAAAAACGATTCACATACTACAACATTTCAGGCACTACACTTAACATTACTCAACAACACCTTACACCACTCAACAGAGACACTCACCTACACCTGCCCCTCCATTAATTCATAGTAAACCACACCCCCCCCCCCCGTTCCCTTACCTCCCAAGGCCTATCCCCAAGAGCCTACGAGACAGGCTACGACTCCCAGTCTCAAATGGAAATTAATTAGAAGCATGAAAAGATCATTAATTCTGGCTGCAATACAATTATCAAATGGGGGATTCCCCTGGCCGGATACTTTGGGCCAACTGTCGTTGGTGACCCACTAGGTACAGTAGGCAATTTAATTTGGGGGGGCCATTTCATTCGTTTCATAATATGTAAATAGAGTAAGTGACCCATATTCGTCACTGGTCTTAATTGATGCCCGTAAAGAGGATTACAGATTATTATTATTATCATTATTATTATTATTATTATTGGAGAGTTGAATTCATAATACTTTGTGTGTAAAAATACACCTGATAAAAGTCTAATACAGTAAAATTATTATTATTATTATTATTATTATTATTATTATTATTATTATTATTATTATTATTATTATTGAGTTGATTTCACTATAATTTTAATGTGTGCAGGTTACTCAGACAAGTGTCTAATAGACCATTATTATTATTATTATTATTATTATTATTATTATTATTATTATTATTATTATTATTATTATTAGAGTTGAATTCACTATAATTTTTATGTGTGCAGATTACTCAGACAAGTGTCTAATAGACCATTATTATTATGATTATTATTATTATTATTATTATTATTACTATCAGATAGTTAAATTCACTATCATTTCTGTGTACAGATTACTCAGATAAGTGTCTGATAAACCATTATTATTATTATTATTATTATTATTATTATTATTATTATTATTATTATTATTATTATTATTATTATTATTATTGATTAATCGAATATTCTAAGTATTAACCCACTTTGTCGTATTTCTGCAACAGTTCTCTATCACAGAAATTTTTCAACCATATATCACATTTCTCTTTCGCCTTCCAGAGTTTAACAAAACTCCATATATTCTCACATTATACCCAGAAGAAGCCGGGCAAATATAAGACTGAAGAACGAAGATTCTTAATTGTTTGCGAACGAAGACATGTAATATGACATGACACACACATTTACGTGTCCCTGTGAAATACACATTTATCTTGCATAATTGCAATCATCCAGGCCACGTGCATGTTGTTGTTTGGTTAATGTCGGCTATGAGGAAATGGCTTCTCGCGCGGTTGTTAATATTCGCGAGGATATTTTTAGCCTCTCTCTCTCTCTCTACACACACACACATATGTATACTGTATATATATACACATATGTACATACATACATACATTATATATATGAATTATTATACGTTTCTGTCACTCAGAAAAAGGCAAATATTGTCTATGTATCAGGTATGTGTGGATTATATTTGTGCACAAACGAGAGAGAGAGAGAGAGAGAGAGAGAGAGAGAGAGAGAGAGAGAGAGAGAGAGAGAGAGAGAGAGAGAGAGAGAGAGAGAGAGAGAGAAAATTACCTTTGCAACAATACTCAAATAAACAAACACGTATCACGTCACCCCAAGGTAAAATTAAAGAGAGAGACAAACATACGTAAACAGAATTTAAACCTTAGAGAGAGAGAGAGAGAGAGAGAGAGAGAGAGAGAGAGAGAGAGAGAGAGAGAGAGAGAGAGAGAGAAGGAGTCCTGTCGTGACATAAAACCATTACCGCGTCTTTGTGTCTGTTGATTAAGCGTGTCAGGCGGGCTGGGGACTCTCCATCCTTTGATACCCGTAATAAGTAGAGGAGTTGTCTCCTACGAAGGACACTCCGTTACTGGTAATTGATCCCGACTTGCAATATACAGGGTGGATCCGGTTGTTGCGTAACGGCGCTACTTAATACACTGGACGCATCTCACTTAAAGATAAAGTAAGGGCGATGGAGTGCGTCTACTTTGTTTTTGAAAAAGTAGGGATATGTATATGTATGTGTGTATGTATGTATATATATACATGCGTGTGTGTATGTAGGTGTGTAAAGAGAGAGAGAGAGAGAGAGAGAGAGAGAGAGAGAGAGAGAGAGAGAGAGAGAGAGAATTACAAATGAACACGCGTCCCGTCAAGATATATTGAATTACGTATACTTTGTCCTTGAAAAGATAGATTGATTATACATATATATACATACACACACACACACACACATATATATATATATATATATATATATATATATATATATATATATATATATATATATATATATATATATATATATATATATATATATATATATATATGTTTGCATCAATTAATGAAACAGAAGATCTATATATATATATATATATATATATATATATATATATATATATATATATATATATATATATATATATATATATATATATATATATATATATACAACTAACAAAACAGTAATGACATTAAACCCTTAACCCACCCCAAAAAAAAACAGCCTCTCCCACCAAAACCAAAGATTGCACAACACAGTACTTAGCATGATGGCGCGAGAGTGCCGCAGATGTCTTTAGAAACAGCACATGTGTCTCATCCATGGCTCAGCATAGCTAAAATGGCTCATTTCTGTGATGGGGGCCAGGGGTCACTGACGAGAGGTCACTACTAATGACCTGGTCCATTCTGATTAATCTGCCATATTTTCGTGGGATGTTTGTTAGTAATCATTTTTCCTTTTTTTTTTTTTATTCCTAAATTTGACTTTTTTCATAAAAGGTATTTTCTTATTTTTTATTTTATTCCCAAATTTACATTTTTTCCATTTAAAGCATTTTCTTATTTTTATTATCATTCCTAAATTTTCTTTTTTTTTTTTCAAAGGCAGAAGTGTTCATTTCATTTACCATTCATTATCTATGTATGAAACAATTCTTCATTATTCATGATTTCAATTTTCTTTTCTTTATTCCTACATTTACCTTTTTTTCTTCAAAGGCAGAAGTATTTATTTTATTCACTATTCATTATCAATGTATAAGACAATTCTTCATTATACATAATTTCAACCGTCATTCATTAATTTTTATGAATGAAGTTATCATTCTATCACAAAATCATACCACTATGTATATAAACTCTTATCATTTTCTTTTTCCTCGAAATAATCATTCATTGAAGCATATTACAAAATAATGAATGAGAACAAGTGCTGTATTTAAAAATAGATCAAACGTTTTTCATGATACTCACAAACCACTGAGAAAAAACACAGCATCACAAACGTTGACGTAAAAAAAAGACACACATACACACATGTACAGATTAAAATAAAAAAAAAACAGTGAAAACGTTCGTTAGAAACACTTTGAAAGGATTTTCTACAAAAACATCTTGAAACTATTCAAAATAA
>NC_089786.1:52874694-52889694 GCF_040412425.1 Macrobrachium rosenbergii | reverse complement strand
AAAGTCTTAGAAATTTGAGAGTTTATTTTTTGAATATTTAGATCGTTGTATTCACAATTTTGGGATTCTTGCGACCTAAAGTTTCATATACATATTTCGAGTTATCAAAACATTATCGTGAAGTAATCAAACCTTCCCCACCCCCACCCCCATTCCCACAACCCCAGAAAGAATGTTATAATCGGTTTCAATGTTTGAAATCCTAACAATATTTTAAATTCCTAATCATATGTTTGATATATCTACACTGGATGTTAACTGGAAGATAACAAATTTTGAAAGTAACTTGTAGTTTTCCTAAACCTGAAGTCCTTTATATAGGATTCAGCTGGAGTTAGCAAGCTAAATCCTATTACGTAACGAACGAAAGTTTCTATTGGTGTTTAAAGGAATGGAAAATAGGATTTAAAACATTTTTAAAAATTTATTTATTGATTTTGTTGGAGGATGACTGAACGAAGACTATCTTCCCGGCCAAGACGGAGATTCTATCTCTATCTTGGGCCAGGACGACATTTCTTCGTTCAATCATCCTCTAACAAAACAAATAAACCAAATGTTTTAAATCCTATTCCCCATTTCTTTAAACATATAGCTACTTTCCAACCATCACTCGTCAGGTGAAACTGGCTTTGTTCTATCTTACATAAGGGAGGATTCACCCGAAGCTGAAATAGCGTTTTGAAAGTCAACAAAGCGAGACGCAACTCCGCACCAAATCACTCTCCCTCGCTTGTGTTTTGGTTTCCAATACCGGGAGAATCAGACTCTCCAATGCGGCGTTTCCGATTCCCAATTCGTGACGCCAATAGGAGTAGGGTATTTCTTTTGATTTTTATATGTTGCGTTTCTCTTGATCTCCCTCTTCCTCTTTCCTTTTTCCTCCTCATTTATCCGACCTTTTTGATTTTTGTGGATCACAGAATGGCACGAATCGGAATGTGTCGTAAAAATTACTATAGATATTGAATATGCAGAGGGGAAAAAATGGGTTACTTTTACGGGTATATGACAGTTCTGTCGACTGATTAATACACAGATTGATATAGCATTGAAGATAACTGTGCTTTATTTCAAAAGCACGTGAAAGCTTTGTCTGTTGTTTAATACACACACACACACACATAAACACACACACACACACAAACACTGGGAATGTACCAGCCTGTATGTTACAGGATTGTACATTTTAATAAGCATTCACAATATACTTATGCTTTTCAGGCTGATAAATAATTGACAGTGGTTATATTAATAAAATGGACGAAATACAAATGACAAGTCTCTCTCTCTCTCTCTCTCTCTCTCTCTCTCTCTCTCTCTCTCTCTCTCTCATACACACAGTAATACACAAATACACACACACACTCTGTCTCTCCTTCAGCACACTAATTTATTCCCCAGTCAATGTCTCTTTCACACACGGGCATAACCACCTCTCTCTCTCTCTCTCTCTCTCTCTCTCTCTCTCTCTCTCTCTCTCTCTCTCTCTCTCTCTCTCTCTCATCCTCCTCTTCTTCTTCTTCTTCTTCTTCATCCATGGAAATGAAATCCAAGGAACGATAAAAGACCGGAAACCTTTGATGATGCGCCTCGGCCCCAAAGGCATTTTTCTCTTAAGAGAGATGAAAGTAAATCTCAAATCGATGGAAGAAATAAAATAAATAAATAAAATAAATAAATAAATATATGAACAAATATGAAACCGTATTTTTCCAGAGTTATTATCGACGATTGAACATAGTTGCAGATCTTTATTTCGTCATTATCAATAATCCAATATACAAGATGTAGAATATTTTCTCAAAAGTTCATTCCCGAGATATTTACATCATACGGCCATGGGTGCAGAAATAAAATATAAAAGATTCTTTATCCAAAGTAGTAATGGATACGATATATTGGTATTGATCTTGCAATATATAATCCTATTATTATTATTATTATTATTATTATTATTATTATTATTATTCAGAAAATGAACCCTATTCATATGGAACAAACCTACAAGGGACACTGACTTGAGATTCAATCGTATTATTATTATTATTATTCAGAAGATGAACCATATTCATTTGGAACAAGCCGACTGGGGACACTGACTTGAGATTCAATCGTATTATTATTATTATTATTATTATTATTATTATTATTATTATTATTATTCAGAAGATGAACCCTATTCATATGGAACAAGCCCACCAAAGGGGCCACTGACTTGAAATTCAAGCCTCCAAGTAATATTAGTATTCATTTGCAATAAGTCACAGAAGGTAATGGGAAATACAGAAAGATCACTTATTAGAAAATAAATAATGGATAAATTGACAAATAAAAATAATACAATAAAACGACAGATAATTGTTTGTCGAACTTTCAAAAACCTACGATTAACCTGAAACTCTATATCATCTCAGACACAAACTAATCGATCAATAAACAAAAGTCTTTTGAAATCAAACAAATACAACACAGATTTACTGTTCAATTCGCCATAGCTCTTTCGTTACGTAACTTCCGTATCCCCTTAACAATAGAAGGGAGAGAAACGACAGCGTTACTTCAGGCTTTTTACGTAATGGTGTCACAGCTTGCGAATAAAATGTTTTGAATTGAATGGGAGTCTACAGAGGCTGCGACAATGCCAATTATGAAGACAGTCTGCCAGTTGGGTTAAAATGGGGGCATTTCGGTAGCTGAGATAGGCATACATACATACATACATACATACATACATACATACATACATACATACATACACAAATGTAAAATAGTTTGAAATATGATACAGATATAATATTTATATTCAGCAAAGACTCAAATACACACATACATACATACATACATACATACATACTTACATACAATATGTAATATACTCCTGGATAAGATGCATACATGCATGCATACATACATACAGTACATATATATATATATATATATATATATATATATATATATATATATATAAACATCCATTTTTAAGTGGTAAGTGTCTATAAACATTTACGTACAACAAAGATTTACATAATACATACATACATACAAAAATGTAATATACTCTGGAATAAGATATGGATACAAATATACAAATACATACAGTATAAAGAGCTTACATGTCTATACACACTGACGTAGAGCAAATACATACATACATACAAGATGTAATATGCCCTGGGATACGATACAGGTATAAATTACAGATATAAATGTACACACTGCAAAGTCCATAGTCTCTATAATAAACATTTACGTGGAACAAAGACATACACACACATACATACATACATACATATCACCTCTTACGTCGTGTTACTGAAAAGAGCCTCTGTGACAAAAAGTACAATTATTTATCATTATTATTTCGGTAGAGGAACCCTATTCACACGGAGCAAGCCCACCAAAGGGGTCACTGACTCGAAATTCAAGCTTCCAAAGAATATTGGTTTCAACCTCCCACCGCAGCAGACCCCCCAAACACTGCGGCAGTAACTGATCATGATACGGAGCCAGTGATTTTTCATCGCCCTGGGGAGACGCGAACCCCGACATCTGAGTGGCACGCCACGACGCTAACCACCTCACCATCGGACTAGCTAAAAATCACACAAATTAATCGACACTTCAACAGTGTTCCACCTCTACAGGAAAAGTTGCAGATTCAGCAATAATCGCCAGTGATAAATGCAAGTCAATCTACTGCTACTCTATCTAATGATAAAAGACTTATATAAAATAATTACCACCTGGAAATCTATCTCACTGTTTACTGGGTAAATTATTGCGAGTTTCGTGGAGTTGTCACTAAATGAATTCCCTCAGAGATCTGATTTCGAAGAAAACAGTTTGATAGGATCAGTTCTGCGAAAAAACATAATTCTGATTTCACTTCACAGTACAAAATTCAGAATCAATATTATTTTATTTGTTCACTACATACACAAGTAAAAAAATGCACCGAAGTTTCTTCAGCGCAATCGGGTTTTCTGTACAGCCGCCACAGCGTATAATCAAGGCTACCGAAAATAGATCTGCCTTTCGGTGGTCTGGGTATAATGCTGTATGAGCCGCGTCCCATGAAACTTTAACCATGGCCAGGTGGTGGCCTATCCTATATCGTTGCCAGACGCACGACTATGGCTAACTTTTATTTTATTTAACCTTAAATAAAATAAAAACTACTTAGGTTAGGGGGCTGCAATCTGGTATGTTTGATGATTGGAGGGTGGATGATAAACTTACCAATTTGCAGCCCTCTAGCCTCGCTATTTTTCAAGATCTGAGGGCGGACAGAAAAAGTGCGGACAGAAAAAAGTGAGGACGGACAGACCAACCCGGCACATTAGTTTTCTCTTACAGAAAACTAAAAATGTCTTGAAGTAGGTTGCCACTGGAAGAATATTCAGATAAACATGATGTTTGAAATTCACAAATCACAATAAAAATACCAGCCAGCTATCTCACCTATTCAAAGAGTATAAAGGACAGGTTTTATCAAGCCTCAACAAAATGAATTTGCATGCGAATTCGATGCAGAATATCATGAAACGAATTAAATATATCGGCGATTCAATTTCACTTTGATTTCACCGACAAAATCAAACTGGTTTGGTTCGGCACTCAGCGAATTCAAACAAACATTCGATGGTGAATTTCAATCGACGTGATACAAAATTATCATTTTTGTTGTTTCTGAAAAATTACGGTTTCCGCTTCTCACAACTATTTCCTGTCGATTTCAGCGACGATTGCATGAGAATGTTGCTAGTGCCAATGCAACCATGTGGCAATGAATGAGGAAACGGGATCCAGTGATAAAAAAATGATTTACATACGTCATTTTATTTCAAATATGAAATACGTCGCGCAATGTTGATGACGGCACAACCTACTCTCGTGGCGAGTTCAAGCACTGAATGTTACTTCTTAATACCTTTCCACACACACGACCAGATAAATAGTGTATAAATAAAAAATATGAATGAATAAGGAAACTTGTATTTACCTGGGTTGTTTTACAAGGTCACAATGAGACATAAAAAAAATCCGCTGAGTGAATTAGGATAAATTCCACTCGATCGAGAATTCGACACCGAAACTTCAATATTTTATCCAAGAACTTCCTTTTGATTGAATTTTTTTGTGAAATTTTGAGAGAGAGAGAGAGAGAGAGAGAGAGAGAGAGAGAGAGAGAGAGAGAGAGAGAGAGAGAGAGAGAGAGAGAGAGAGTCAAAACTTCCTTTTAACTGAATTGTTCTGAGAGAGAGAGAGAGAGAGAGAGAGAGAGAGAGAGAGAGAGAGAGAGAGAGAGAGAGAGAGAGAGAGAGCCAAAACTTCCTGTTAATTGAATTTTTGTGAGAGAGAGAGAGAGAGAGAGAGAGAGAGAGAGAGAGAGAGATCCAAAACTTCCTGTTAATTGAATTTTTGTGAGAGAGAGAGAGAGAGAGAGAGAGAGAGAGAGAGAGAGAGAGAGAGAGAGAGAGAGAGAGAGAGAGAGAGAGAGAAGACAATGTAACAGAGCTTAAAAAAAATCGAAATTCACTTCTTTTAAATCTAGCAGAAGCTGTCGACATCATCTGGTCGTTGCGAAGGCGAGTTAACGGGTGACAGCTGTAATTGTTTACCAAAAGGACTTGACAATCTGCATAAGCAAATCAACATCTTTTATCCAGCTGTGACACGTGTCTCTCTCTCTTCACTCTGGCCTGAGTCGCCACTTTCTGAATAAAACGCCAGGTAAAATACAGCCAATTAGTACCTTTAATTACGCTGGAACAGGTAAAATGTCATTATTCATTGATAAAAGTTTGAGAGAGAGTCAGAACTCAAAGGAATCAAGATCAACAAGTCAATCATTTCCCCTTTTCTTACAAAGAGACCCCATTCATCCCTAGTGACAGTTCAAGGTACAAAGGGCCTGGATACTATTACTGTGCAAGAGCTGTGGCTCCATCGATGAATACTGTTCACGGTGAGAGCACAATTTATAGCCTATAGAGCCTCTCCTGCCAGCCCCCCACCTCCTGTACCTCTGCACCAAGTCACAGACTGTGTTCCTGGAAAATCTGTTCCATGTCACTGATTTTTCATTGGCACAGACCTTCTCTATTCACAGACTAAGGAGGCCTTCTATGTGGTTGGTGTATATAATGTGATTTTTGAGCCAAATCTCCTTTACTGAAGTATAGTGTGGATACTGAATGTGAATTTTTTTTTCTCAGTACAATACTCCTTTGGAATTCGATTCTAAACATTTCTTCAAGAGGGTCCATGAAAATCAGTCACAATATATCTAAATGCAACGCCAGATATTTAACGGCAGGTAAATTCATTGTAACTCATGACAGGTCAGTCAATATACAACCCCAGTGAAATATCAAACAATCAATCTCAGCCTTGGAAATACTCTTTTTCCTAACCAATATTTACCCGAGAACTGGGATGCAACAGCAGAATGAAAGTAACCAATCCCTGGCTCTTTTATCAAAAGGCAGGTCAACAACGCCAGGTGAATGGCGACCGCTCATTCATCCTCTTCACCAAAAGGCAAATAGGCAAAGCCTGCTGGTGGGTAAAGTACACAGCAGTAAAAGCCTGCAGTGAGGCCTGCACAGGCCCATATAACCTGTACAGGTGATGTATTCACAGAAGAAATCTGACGAAAGTCTCTTTGCTAACGACCTACTGCACAGATGCAGTAGGTTTTATAAGCACTTCTGTTCTTTATAACTTTCAAATTCCCTTTCTTTGACTTTCCCTCAAATATGTTAAATACCAATGAGCAGTGGGAGTATAAAGATGGTTATTTGTGATCGTTTAGAGGTAATAAACTCCCGGTTTTTCTTATAGAGTGAGGATGAAAGCCCTATGCATTTTTTCAACACGAATGCTACCTACTACAATCGACTAACTGTCAGGTGAACCTCTAGTTTATTGCTCAGTACAAGGATTTGAGCTTGGGTCCTGTTTTTGGTAACCAAAAATGCTTCTACATACATACATACATACATAGTATACAATATCAATTAATAATAAACATGAGACTAGCTTGAACAAAGTGACTCATTCATCAAAACACTTTTGATCTTTCCAATCTAATTTTTTTTTAATAATCCACGAAGCAGCATTAACAATATACACGAGATAAGCCTCATATTATACACAATATTATGACATCCACCAAAGAATCGACAACAAGAATACTATTTACTAGTTGGAAACCCAACAACAACGACTACAGACAAAAACTAGCAAGTTATCAAACATCCGTCACCCAACGGGAGAGCCACGCCCCCAAAGAGCAAAAGTTACAATTCCAGGCAGTTCCTCTGAAGGGAATTGCTGAACAAACGGCCCGGCAACACAATTCTGGGAGGAATTAGACCCTATTTAAGGCTGCATTCTTTGAGCGCGGAGTCAGTTACATTCCGGAGAGGAGTCGAGTAACACGCATGACTGAACGAATAGGACTTTGCTGTTAAAGAAGCAATTCTGGAGTCTGCTGTGAAGGAAAGTTTCACGTTTTTCGTCTTGTTTTTGAATTGACTGAACATCATCATCATTAAGTAAAAATGTGTATATATATGAAATTCGTCTTTGTCGACTTATAATTCATGAAAGATACATGATAATGCACAATTTTCGTAAGATACATAATGTATATGCATAATTTTCGTAAGATACATGATATATATGCATAATTTTCGTAAGAAACACAATGTAAATGCATAATTTTCGTAAGATACATAATGTCTATGCATAATTTTCGTAAGATACACAATGTATATGCATAATTTTCGTAAGATACATGTATATGTATAATTTTCGTAAGATACACAATATATATGCATAATTTTCGTAAGATACATAATGTATATGCATAATTTTCGTAAGATACATAATGCAAGTAAATCATTCTTATTAGATACATAATGTAAATGCATAATTCTTTTAAGATACATACATGTACACGCACAGTTCTCGTGAGATACATATACATACATGTATATGCATAATTCTTGTTGGGTACACAATGCAAATGCATAATTCTTTTAAGGTACATACATGTACATACAGAATTCTCGTGAGATACATACATGTTGATACATAATTCTCGTAAGATATACATGTTATATGCATACCAAAAGATACATGCATAACTCTCATAAGATACATAATTCAACGCATAATACGCGTGAGATGCATACATGTTCATAAACAAATCTCATAAATACATACGTATGCATACACAACTCTCGTAAGATACATACAATGTTAATGCATAATCACTCTAAGATACATAAAGTACACGCATAATTCTTGTAAAATACATACATTCATAATCGCCATAAGATACATACGTATCCATGCGTAATTCTCGTAAGATACATAACTGTATCTCTAAAAACGTATTTTAATGAGGAATTCAAGTTACATTTATGTACAGCAAAATCAGCTCCTCATTAAAAGTAATTCCTTCAGATTCTGAAATGTAATTGCAAGGAATTTTCGAAAATAACAAGAAACAAACCAGAAAAAATATCTTGCATTATAATGATGACAAAATGCAATACGGAATTATAAGAATTTGTCCTTTAAGAAATCTGTGTCAGTTACGTAGCTAAATTTTAATACGAATAAGTAAAAAATGTGCCGAAGTTTCTTCGGCGCGATCGAGCTTTCTGTACAGCCGCTACAGCGTATAATCGAGGCCACCGAAAATGGATCTATCTTTCGGTGGTCTCGGTATAATGCTGTATGAGCCGCGGCCCATCAAACTTTAACCACGGCCCGGTGGTGGCCTACCCTATATCGTTGCCAGAAGCACGATTATGGCTAACTTTAACCTTAAATAAGATAAAAACTGCTGAGGCTAGAGGGCTACAATTTGGTATGTTTGATGATCGGAGGATGGATGACCAACATACCAATTTGCAGCCCTCTAGCCTCAGTAGTTTTTAAGATCTGAGGGGGACAGAAAATGTGCGGACAGAAAAAAGTGCGGACGGACAGACAAAGCCGGCACAACAGTTTTCTTTTGCAAATAACGATAAAATTTTAAATTTCAAAACCACGCAACGAGGAAGATTACGAATTCTCGAAAGTAACAAGTAACAAACCAGAATCAATATTTCGCATTATATAAACCCAGCCAATTTTGAACGAGAAAAACCCTAAAATTTCAAAGCCACGTGATGACGAATATTAAATTCTCTTAGATACGTGAAAACCAATGTTTTATTTTGAACTGCTGACTGCAACTTTAAATATAAAGTTTAATCATTCAACAAATTAAACTTACGCTTCACATTTTAGCAGAATCTTAAATTAACGAAAAGCGAATATTATCTTCACTGAACGGTGCATGGTTACGTACCAAAGACGCACCGATGACTCATACCTTTACTTGGAAAGGTTACCAAAGGCGTCCCACCTAAGTTATAATCCTCGTGGAAATATAAAATGTAATGAATTCTCGGCGTAATGCTGCCTGCCATTACGCGTGTAATTGGATGACGTTCTCAGAATTTCAGCTCTATTTCATACGAATAATTACGGGGACTTCTAATTCACATTCCAGAATTCTCTTCCTTGGGATGAGAAATCAGGGTGAGAATTCGGAATGGAAAGAGATGTCCCTTTATTATAGTACCGGGCTATTTTTAGATGCTTAAAGCGGGTTTTCTGATTTGTATTCCGTATGGTAAGGGAACTGGGGAGAGAGAGAGAGAGAGAGAGAGAGAGAGAGAGAGAGAGAGAGAGAGAGAGAGAGAGAGAGAGAGAGAGAGAGTGTGTGTGCGTTGCAAAGAAGATGAAGAAGAAAAGAAAAATAGAGAGAGTTGAAGAAGAAGAAGAAGGAGAGAGAGAGAGAGAGAGAGAGAGAGAGAGAGAGAGAGAGAGAGAGAGAGAGAGAGAGAGAGACAGGCGAATAATAGCAAGCTTCCCAGATCGTGGAATGTGCACAATAGCCTCCCAAGCTGGCCACCCGAATTGACTATGTGACTCCTCCCCAACCACCTCCCCCTTTCTCTCTCCATACCTTCCCCACCCCCTGAATACACCACACCCTGTAGCTCACACGAGGACCCCCTCCCCCCCCCTCCCGAAAACCCTAGGGCGCCAGAGATCTGGGGGAAAATGCCACCACGAAATTGGAAATACTGGTGGTTTTAATATTTAAATTTTCTTTCAATTTATTCTTCTAAATTTGTTAAATATATTTTCTTTAAATTTATTCCTCTCAATTTTTTTAGTATTTTCTTAATGTTTATACTTTGCCTTGGATTTGTTTCTTTAATTTTTTTAATATATTTTCTTTAAATTTACTCCTTTAAATTTTTTAGTATTTTTTTAATGAATTTATTCCTTTAAATTTGTAGTGTTTTTTTTTTTTAAAGAAATAGGACCACCGAGACGGGGGCCTAGTACCCTTTTCTAGCCCAGCCTGCAAATTAAAAGAGGAAAATGAAAGAGGGGCAGACCACACTGCCTCTTGAAAGAGGGAAGTTATAGGAAAGCGGAGACATAGAAGCATGAATAGAATTCCAAAGCTTGGGGAAATACAGGGACGTCTGTAGCGCGTCTGATTTCTTAACGGTAGGTTGACAGGACACGATCATGAAGCTTTATCTGAGTGCCAGTGGGTCCCAATGAGACAAAAATTTAAACCAGGGAGTAAGTGCAAATTCAAATTGAATTTTTCTGTCACATTAATGAGAGAGAGAGAGAGAGAGAGAGTAAATTATTTACAACTCCCTTTTAATTGAATTTTTCTGTGACACTCTAATGGGAGAGAGAGAGAGAGAGAGAGAGAGAGAGAGAGAGAGAGAGAGAGAGAGAGAGAGAGAGAGAGAGAGAGAGGTACGTTATCTACAACTTCCTTTTAATTAAATTGTTCTATGACACTCTAGTGGAGAGAGAGAGAGAGAGAGAGAGAGAGAGAGAGAGAGAGAGAGAGAGAGAGAGAGAGAGAGAGAGAGAGAGTTGGATTAACCTTTCCAAAAGTGAGAGAAAGAGAGAAGCCTACAATCTTTCCAAAACGAGAGAGAGAGAGAGAGAGAGAGAGAGAGAGAGAGAGAGAGAGAGAGAGAGAGAGAGAGATGGCTTAACCTTTCCAAAAAGTGAGAGAGAGAAGCCTACAATCTTTCCAAAACGAGAGAGAGAGAGAGAGAGAGAGAGAGAGAGAGAGAGAGAGAGAGAGAGAGAGAGAGAGAGAGAGAGAGAGAGAGGTACGTTATCTACAACTTCCTTTTAATTAAATTGTTCTGCGACACTCTAGTGGAGAGAGAGAGAGAGAGAGAGAGAGAGAGAGAGAGAGAGAGAGAGAGAGAGAGAGAGAGAGAGAGAGAGAGTTGGATTAACCTTTCCAAAAAGTGAGAGAGAGAAGCCTACAATCTTTCCAAAACGAGAGAGAGAGAGAGAGAGAGAGAGAGAGAGAGAGAGAGAGAGAGAGAGAGAGAGAGAGAGAGAGAGGTACGTTATCTACAACTTCCTTTTAATTAAATTGTTCTGACACTAGTGGAGAGAGAGAGAGAGAGAGAGAGAGAGAGAGAGAGAGAGAGAGAGAGAGAGAGAGAGAGAGAGATGGATTAACCTTTCCAAAAAGTGAGAGAGAGAGAGAAGCCTACAATCTTTCCAAAACGAGAGAGAGAGAGAGAGAGAGAGAGAGAGAGAGAGAGAGAGAGAGAGAGAGAGAGAGAGAGAGAGAGAGATGGATTAACCTTTCCAAAAGTGAGAGAGAGAAGCCTACAATCTTTCCAAAACGAGAGAGAGAGAGAGAGAGAGAGAGAGAGAGAGAGAGAGAGAGAGAGAGAGAGAGAGAGAGAGAGAGAGAGAAGCCTGCAAGCTTTCCAAAACGTCTCGGCAATTTCACAGGGTAAACAGCATTAATGACTCAACCAAGAGGACCGTGGTATGTGCTTAAGTGTCTTCCCAGCCGGTCATCCGAATAAGCTGTATGCCTCCCCCCACACCCCCACCCCTTACTACCTAACCTCCCCCTCTACTACCAACCAACACCCCCTCCCCCTCCCCAACCTTAAAGGGACTGACCCCATGAACAGGTTTGGAAAAGATAGAAAGATTTCGTTTTATCTGATCGGGAAATATTATTATTATTATCATTATTATTATTATTATTATTATTATTATTATTATTATTATTATTATTATTTCATTGAAATAAATGGCACACTGCATACTACTGAGCCTATGTTATTATTATTATTATTATTATTATTATTATTATTATTATTATTATTATTATTCGACACCAATAACTCGCAAATCATTCCTCTAGATTAGAATGCTTAAATGAGAGAGAGAGAGAGAGAGAGAGAGAGAGAGAGAGAGAGAGAGAGAGAGAGAGAGAGAGAGAGAGAGAGAGAGAGAGAGAGAGACAAACCAACGAACAAATAATTACTTGCAATCATAAGCATTAAATGTAAACATATACCCTTACCACTGCACCACCTTTCCAATACATAAACACATCAAAATCCTCCGCCACCCACTACTTTCCCCCAACCATATTCCCAATAAAATCAAACTGAGTCCCATCCCACAAACTCCTCCAATTCATTTCACCTACCACTGCGAAAATCCGAACAAATTCTCCCTGCGTGCCATATAAATCTTGATCCTCACAAAACGGGTATCCAAAGTCATGCAAAAGGTGGGAGGGGGGGTTGTGGGTGGGGAGAGGTGTTGCCAGGGGCGCCCATAGCCCAGAATTTATGGGCGTGACATAGTTCCCCGCATGGAGTCTCCGAATCTCTGTCGAATGGTGATTCTTTCGCGTGGTTTTGTGAAGGCTGTATTTCATCTCTCGCCTTGGGTGTGGGATTTGCATCACATGGGGGAGAATTTGGTGGTATTTTTTCTTGATTTTAGACGTTTATGTATGTATGTATGTATGTATGCATGTATGTATATGTAACGTTTAGAAAGAGATAAACGTAAACGTTCTCTTAAATGTTGACAATATATACATATCTATATATATATATATATATATATATATAATATACATATATATATATTTTATAATAAAATTTACATACAATAAATATATACATATATATATATTGTATATAAATTTGATTATATACATATATATAATATATACATATTAAATATATATATATATATATATATAGAGAGAGAGAGAGAGAGAGAGAGAGAGAGAGAGAGAGAGAGAGAGAGAGAGAGAGAGAGAGAGAGAGAGAGAGAGAGAGAGAGAGAGCGAGAGAAATTTTGAATTAATTTTTGTTCTTCCAAACATTCAAGAGAAAACTATATATTTTTATACTTACGAACCTTACTTAAAAACACTGAGATAATAATAATAATAATAATAATAATAATAATAATAATAATAATAATAATAATAATGATAATAATCCCTTTCAGCCAACAGCTACAGATCAAATATAGCATATAAAACGAGACACAGACAAAAGTAGAGAAAAACTCTACAACAACTAATTACACAATTACACACTTCCCGGTTGAGTGACGTGTTACAACGACCATCTTTAAGCGAATGAAGTCATCATTGCGGGACCTGATATGATCCACATTAGTTTCAAGGTCAAGGTCAATGTTTCTACTCATTGAATAACAGTTACTGCTATCAAGTCTTCGCAGTTATTTGTTAATAAGCAACCTTCACAATCTTGTTATTTAACTACAGCGTCTCTGAGGGGAAATTGTTTTATTATTATTATTATTATTATTATTATTATTATTATTATTATTATTATTATTATTATTATTAGCTGGTAGTGCCCGGAAACCAATCAAAATATTATTATTATCATTATTATTATTATTATTATTATTATTATTATTATTATTATTATCATTATTAGCTGGTAGTACCCAGCGACCAATCCAAATATTATTATTATTATTATTATTATTATTATTATTATTATTATTATTATTATTATTATTAGCTGGTAGTGCCCGGAAACCAATCAAAATATTATCATTATTATTATTATTGTCATTATTATTATTATTATCATTATTATTATTATTATTATCATTATTAGATGGCATTGCCCGGTGACCAATCAAATTATTATTATTATTATTATTATTATTATTATTATTATTATTATTATTATTATTAGCTGGTAGTACCCAGCGACCAATCCAAATATTACCATTATTATTAACTGATCATTATTCTCATTATTATCATTATTATGTTTAGTCCATCTCAAGGTAATGTGGTTACCATTCGCTCATTTTTTTCCTCGCCAAAAATATGACAATACGACACACACTGAACACCTAACTGACAAATAACTGGAATTGGAATGTAAAATTTAGGCCAATGGCCAAGCGCTGGGACCTATGAGGTTATTCAGTGCTGAAAATAATCCTGAGACAATTATTAGGTGAGGGTTGAGGAAAGTAAGATGGAAGAAAGAGAACAAGAATGGAGGTACAGTAAAAGGAATGAAAGGTGTTGGAGTTAGGGGCCGAAGGGACGATGCAAAGAACATTACGTCATGCCTACAGTGCACAGCGTGAGGTGCACTGTCGGCACAACCTCACCCGCCCCTAGTGGGCTAACTGACGAGAATAACAATAAGAAAACTATAATCATTCAAATTTGGGACCGTTCCTCGAATCAAGTGCATTGAATAAAAATTACAGATACATTAATAAGCATATAATTAACATACGTCCTTTTTCTCTCTCTCTCTCTCTCTCTCTCTCTCTCTCTCTCTCTCTCTCTCTCTCTCATTCATTCAAATTTGTGCCACCTCTCGAATTAAGTGCATTAAGTAGAACAGGACAAAACACTTAATAAGCATATAATTTAACGTACGTCTTCTCTCTCTCTCTCTCTCTCTCTCTCTCTCTCTCTCTCTCTCTCTCTCTCTCTCTCTCTCTCTCTCTCAAATTTGTGTCACCTCTCGAATTGAGTGCGCTAAGTAGAACAAGACAAATACATTAATAAGCATATACTTAACATACGTCTCT